>NC_092326.1:14937982-15241013 GCF_036785885.1 Coffea arabica
AAGTGTTCTTTTATTAGTGGTAGAGACTTTTTGTGAGAGATTAGAGGTGTTGAATAATTATTGGTGCATTTGGAAAGGTAAGAATGGCATTAGTCAAAGAATTAAGAGAAGTTGTGTACAAGAATTAGGCCAAGTGGCAAAATCCTAGCCATGCATCTTGTTTGACCAAAGATTAGATGAATTTTAAACCAATTTTTACTCCATTCCTCCACCATAATTTCGTGCCCTTCTTAGCTCCCAAGAGAAGGAGAGAAACTCCATTTTAAAGCTTTCTAAACCTAGTGTGAGCTTGAGAGAAAAATCAAAAGAGAAAGATCTAGAGTTAGTGAGAAACTTTCCTCCAATCCTTGTGGTTGTTCCAAGCTTGAAGCTTTCATTTTGGTGGATTGTTTTGGTGATTTGAGCACCTTGTAAGTAAGGTAAGTACTCTTTAATTTGGGGGTTTTATGTGTTAGATCATCTACTATAAGCTCTAATCATGAATTGCAAGTTGTTGTGGTTGGAATTGAAAGTTAACCCCTTGAATTAAACAAGTAGTGGATGAATTGTTAGTATGCACACCAAGTGTTTGATGAAATGTTCAACTCTTATTCATTTATGTTTATGAGGTATTGATATGTTTTAAAACCTTATATGGTTAGATGTAATACTTGAGATGTGCAAAAGGTGGAAATAATGAGAAGAGTGAAAGTTGGGAAAGAATTAAGGATGCTGACCGAAACTGTTCAGCTTGCTGTCCGGTTTTTGCCCTGATGTTTCATGCATATTTTGGCTACAAATGTGAGTGATATATGTTGGGTTATGTGTGTAGAGGTTGTCTACAAAAAATTAGCCAATTTGGTTGAATAAATTTTGAGTTGCAAGCAAAGGGACAAAACTGGACTAGGTCCAGAAACTTTCTGTCCAGCGATGTTGTAAAGGCTATAACGTTTTACTCACTGATCTGAATTGAGTGCCGTTTATGGAATTGGAAAATAGACTCTTAGAGCTTTAAAATGGTACCTGTCTCATGTTCTGGTTCGTCCCGAGTAATCCGTGGCAAGTCGTGGAAGTCGGCTGCCCGTGCGGTACTGTTCATCCGAGGCAGTCCAGAAATTTCTTTTGGCTTCGTAATTTTGAGCCACTTAAGCTGGGATTTTGGAAATGGTTTCTTCACGACAAATTTAACCTTAAGAACCTAGTTTCCAACGCAATTGACGGAACCTAATTCTGACTCTCCTACCATGAACAGTGACCATTTTCCCGAGGCTGGTCGGGCGAGACAGTTTAACCGTAATGAAACTTTTGAGCTTCGGTGAAACCCTTCTTTTGTCGAACTTTCATGTACATACCAAACTTGTTTTCTTATCAACTTTTCCCATGGTTTGGACCTCATTTGCATGATAGATTAAGTAGCTTAGGCTACTCACTTGGTCTCTCAATGAACCTATACTTGAGTAAGGAACGAATCCAATTGTTAATGGTTTCGCTCGTTGACCTAGGTTTGGGCAACAAAGGTGATCGTAACTGAGACGTTTGATGTCAATTGCTACTTTTGCTTGACAGGTGAGTGTTTCACTACTTGCTACTTGTTATGTGGAATACTTGCATACTTGAAATCGTTGATTTGCTATTGTTTGAGCCAAACACTGTTTTAGTTAAAATCGAGGCGAGTGTGTACTTTATCGCACTTGACCTTCCTTGTTTTCCACTGAGGCTCTACTTACTGAATGAAGTAATATGAAATGAGATATTGCTATACATGACCGTGCTTAAGTTGCGTGGATGACATTCCGCCAACTACTTTACTGTTTGGGTACCCAACCTCATAGGTGAGTCGGTTGTATCGAGCCAGCAAGGGCGTGGTCGAGAAGGCCGATAAACCTTGAGGTCTGTTTACTGTTCACTGGAAATTGAATCTTGCCTGGAGGTCCCTGGTGAAGCATAGCCGTTGTGCTTACTTGTTGTGTTGTCCAGCACCACCAGTGATAAAATCCTCGGCTTGATACTGTTTCATTGGAATCCTTGAGCATTGGAAACTCGGATTCCTGGTATACTCGAGTATTACCAAACTACTGTTTATAGAGTGCGGGCCCGGTGGGGGGTTGTTTGGGGGACGGAGACTGGTGAAAGTGGTGTTCTACGGACCTATATACTGTTACAAGTGTTGACGGAGTGTCAACAGGAGGCAATTATGATCAAGCTCAAGTGGACCTTTGGCTTTTGAAAGCCACCCGTATCCTTGAATTGAATTGTGATTAAACTGTTATTTTACTGTACGGTGTTTAGTTGGCTATTTTGTGATTTTATGTGGCTATGTGTTTACTTGTTTACCTGGAACCTCACTGGGCTTTAGCTCACCCCATTCCCTTTGTTTTCCTTAACAGATCGGGAAGGGATTTGATCGAGGGCTTTCTTAGCTTTATTTTGCCGTTCTTGCGTTTTGAGGTTGTAACTTTCGTTTAAGCAGACTTGTAAGCTTAAATTCTTAAGGGTGATTTATTTTATGTAATTTTGAGTGAAGCGTGGTAAGTTGGCATACGATGATATATGTACTGAGCCGAATTGTTGGATTACTGATCATGTTTGAGTTAGTGTTTCAATCCCCTGCATTGTCAAATGTTACATTCGTTTCATTGATGATATTAGTACTTTGAACGACTGAGTCCTGGCGAGAGCTAGGCAGGCAGTCCGCTGATACCCTAGGGCTTGCCCAAGGGAGAGGTGGGGCTGTCACACCATTTAACATATACAAAACACTTTAACAATTCCACATCAATAACAACCCAATTACTCACTTGATAAAGCTTGGCACGAAAAACGATACAATTCACCGAGCTTGACCATCACCGTCAAAAGCCTCACAATCTGTATTGACAGATTATATACACACATAAGTGAAACGGCCATACAATAGCAGTTTATAACGTAAACGATCGAATATGGTCGGAAATGGTCAAAAATAATAAAAAACAGTCAAAAATGACGTTAAGGCCAAAAGAATGTCGAAATTGGTCGAAACGGCCGGAATGGTAACAAAATAACAAAAGTAGACCTAAACGGTCCAAAATGGCAAAAACGGTTGAGAAATGCACGTGCGCGTGCGTGAAAAAGAAAATGGTACAAAACGGGTTACACGATTTGCCCATAACTAGAGCTGTGGTTATCGGATCAAAATGTACTAGGTAGTGTCTCGAACCTTAGACAAAAGGTTACAACTTTGATGAAGATACCTCAACCTATTTTTCAGTGTATCCAAGTTAAATTTGCAAGATACAGAACTAGAACTCTAAAGGCTAGTTTATCTTTTTCGTGAAAATTTGGCGGCATGTCCCTTGTGTTTACCCATTTTTCAGCCATTTATGGCTTCAATATTTTCCTCAAAAAGTTCCAAAGTCACACATAAAATAACCTCATTTCAATAGTCATTGAATAGGCTCAAAGTCATACAAATACCAAATTAAACTAGGTACATGTCCGGAAATGAAATATAAGGCATAAATCAAAAGATAGATTTGCCGTCACTTAGCGTAACGAGCACAGCCGTAGCTACACTTATCAGAGTAGGGTAAACTTTATACCGTTTCGAAGCTAAGACAAAGGCCTACAACTTTGATGAAAACTACTCAGCCCAGTTCATAGTGTATCTAGGTCAAAAGTCTGGATTACAGAACCAAAATCTCACATTCGGGCTAGTTAACCGCATTATGTGTAAATGATAATAACTCAGGCTACTGAAGTCCGATTGGGGTGTTCTCAATTGTGTTGGAAATCTCAAACATAGGGCTAAAACTTTCATGTTTTGACTAAAAGCTGGTTCAGCACGTATCAATGTGAACAAATGTAACCAACTTAGTGTACTGTCAAAACTGTCTACTGACTTTACTCCTATGGCAGTCAGGGTATTTTCATCTTTTCACAGGATACGTTGCTCCGATTGAGGTAAAATTTTGTAGGAAATCATAAAATATCATTCTATACAACTTTCATGTTTTGTGCTAAGCCTAATTCTGCCTCTAACATAGTGAACTGGAACCGGGCAGAACTGAAGCTACAATTTCAAGAAATCTGGAATTTTGTTATATTCAAGCTACAAGTCGCATTTTTACCTTGGAACTACCACTACTTTCTCCTTTACAAGATTATATACCATATATATATATATCATATAACACCTAACCCACAAGAAATATAAGTGAATCAATCAAAACCCTAACTCAAAATCATCACTCCAATCATCAAAACCATTTGAAACAAGCATCACAAGCACAATTCTAACATTAATACCCAACTTAATCATGATTAATGGAGAAAGAAAGGTTGATTAGCCATTATACCTCAAGACAAGAGCTTGCAAGAAAAATACTCCACTTTTCCTCGAAATTTTTGGTTCCTTAAGCTTCCCAAGCTCCCAAACTAGTGATTAATCGGTTTAGATTTCTTATTTTCTTACTTAAGTGGATCAAACTCAAGATGGATTGTGGTTTCTTTCTCTTGTTTTTCCTCCAAAGCCACGACCAAGACCAGCAAGAAAGAAGGTAGGAATTAAGTTGGTCAAACAACCATGGAATGGTTGCCACTTGTCGCGATGAGATTAGCTTTTAAAATTTTCTTTTCTTGGAATGTTTTTGTTTACTACTGATACTGGTTGAGACGAGGGTGTACTTTACCACTCTCGTACTTTATGGCTTAATTGACTGTTTACTGTATCACTTGAATTATCTTGATATACTTGAATGGGTGTCATTTGGACGTGTATCCAACGATTTATACTGTTGATTCTGAGCTCAACCCCATTGGTGGTCAATTGAATCGAGCCAACAAGGGTTTGGTCGAGAAAATTGACAAGCCATGGGGACTGTTTATGTGGAATCCTTGAGTATGAGACTCTTGATTCCGGTATACTCGATTGTTACCATTTATTGAACTGTTTGGAGTTCGGGCCCGGTAGGGGTATGTGAGGTGGAAGGAACCGGAGAAAGTGGAGTCTACGGTATTGGTTACTTTTATACATTGACGGAGCGTCAATGAGGTGAGATCAAGTATGCCAAGAGTGGAAAAGGGCTCTTGAGAGCCGACCGTATCCTTTTATAAATCTTCTTGGAATGTGATGTTTGTTGTGCTCACTTGATGAACTTATTGTGATACCCCAACTTTTAGGATCATCTTTTGTTTAGTCTCAAAGAGAATATTATAGTTTCTTTAGTTTATTTTTATTTAAAAAAAACATTATTTTGTTTGTAACGAAAATACTAAAGTGTATTTCTTTGGGTTTGATTTAAAACCTTATTTTGTTTTAAAAGACTAGAAACCCTAAGATTTTAATAAAAAAAACCCTAATTTACTTGTGACTAACCGGTTTTCTTAAATTTCTCATATTTTAATTGAAACCCTAATTTTAATCACTGGAATTGTAAAATCCCTCACGTTTCTCTTTAAAACTTCCTTTTATTTGGAACTTATTATTTTATAATAGCCCTACTACCCAATCACCCCACAATAGGTGCAAATGAACCTAGAAAGTAGGGTTTCACTTTTCGTTTTCAAGTTGGAGGAAGTTAGGGTTTTCACGTGTATCCGTAGTGTAATTATCCAGTACGGAGTGAGAATCAAATTTGGTAGCTAAGAGTGACTTTTGGATGAGGAAATATTATATGATTAGAAGTGATAATAATAAGTTAGTGATTAGAAGGTAAAAACCCTAGTATACGCGATTTAAGAAAAATCGGTTGAAACCGACGGGTATCAATCACTACCGATTGAACCCACCACTTCCTTACCACCACACACCCTTGATATTTTTGCAAAATATCCCCCCCTCATACTCATCCTCTTGGCCGAAATTGGGGCCAAAAATGTAAGGGAGAGAGAGAAAAATTCATGGCCTTGGTGGTGACAAGTGTCACCACCCTATGGTCCCTTAGTTGATATTTTTTTTTCCTTGCCTTCTTATCACCATGGAGCAGCCTTTCTTCCTCATTTTTCTGCTACCTTGGCTGAGAGAGAGAGAGAGAAAAACCCAAGGGAGAGCTGCCCAATCCATCTTGAAATTGAATCACCCAAGTGAGGAAACAAAAAAAACTAAACCGATTAAAACCTTCCTTGAATGTTTAGCTAGTGGGGTGTTGGTGAAATTTTGGAAGGAAGAGCTAGGGTTGCTTTTGGTAGTCACTTTAGCAAGGTAATGATGCTGACTTCTCCATTTCTTACTCTTGATCTTGTTTAAATTGGCTTAGCATCTCATTTGTGATGAATGATGGTTGTTATCATGTTTTGGGTGTTTTTCCTTTTAGTTACATGAATTAGGGTTTGATGGATTACTGCCTATACTTGATGTATGGTTAAAATATGTTGTATCCAAGATTATATAGGGGGTTTTGGTAGCAAGTGAAGCAAGAAATGAAGAAAGTTATCATTGAAACCAAAAATTCCAGATTTCTGGAAAATATGACCTCAATTCTGTCCGGTTTTAGTGCTCCATTTTAGAGGCCGAATTAGGCTTGGTACAAAACATGAAAGTTGTATAGAATAATGTTTTATAGTTTTTTACAAAATTTCACCTCAATCGGAGCAACTTAGCCTGTGAAAAGACCAAAATACCCTCACTGACTTAGGACGCATCCAGTGATCCGTTTTAGACAGATTCGTCCAGTTAACCTGTTTATTCACTATGATCCGTGCTGATTTCGCCATTTTCCAAAACATGAAAGTTTTAGTACTCTATCTTAGCTTTTGAACGCCACTAAGAACACCTTAAACGGACTTTGGTAGCCTGAGATATGGCCATTTAAAGGTAGTACGGTTAATTAGCCGATTAGCTGGAATTTGGTTCTGGGAATTGGGAATTTGACTAGGTTACACTGGGAATTGGTCTAAGTGGTCTTCATCAAAATTGTAGCTCTCTGTCTTATCTTCAAAACAGTATAAATTTCATCCCAATCCGTTAGGCGTAGCTTCGGATATGTCCGTTACGCAAGAACCCGTCAAATCTGTTTTTTGTTATATTTCATTTCTGCACTTGTTATTAGCTTGATTTTTGTCCTTGTATTGTCTTGAGCCTATTAAACGGCTATTGAAATGAATTTGTGTTGTGAGTAACTTTGGGTTTGATTGAGGAAAAGAATGAAGCCGTAAATGGCTGGAAAATAGGAAAATACAAAGGGCGTGCTGCCCAAATTTTCGCTCGAGAGCTAAGTTTCTATTTGAACTTGTATATTTTCGTTTGGCAAATACTATGACCGTTTTTCCATCTTAAAACATGATCCGTCTTCAATTGAAAACTCCAAATGTTTACTTACTCTTACTAAATAAAGATGAGTGGTTTAGGGTTTTCTTGGGTATTTTTGTCCTCCATTTTTCATGAATTTCATTAAGACATTTAGTCTATAATATCTACTTGAATATGAGATGATTTTGAACCATATAAACGATTCCAAAAATAGTATTTCTTAGCCTATCTAGTTGGATTCCAACTTGTTTTTAGTTCAAGTGTTTCCATTAGAAAATTTTATAACCCTTTTGAGTTTGGTTTTACATTTGGTCTATGAAACCCTAGTTATTTTGTCCACGGGTCCAAATGTCCTCATTTCACTTTAAAGTCTTTTATACGTTCTATTCATCATTTGTCAAGTTTCTTTGATTTCACCTAATTGTTGTGCTAGATGAGCTGTAATATTCTTTTCGTTTAATCTTAGGTTTTCTCGGTGATTAAAGATAATATCCGGAAGGAATATTTTGCACGTTGTTTTGCCTACATATGTGAGTGTTCCTTATTTGTTATATTCTCCTTGACTTCATGACTACTTGTTGTTGTTTGATAATGTGTTAAGTGTTTCCAATGATTCCAAAACGAATTTTCTAGGCGAGTGCGTACTTTATCGCGCTCAACCTAAATGAAACATGAAATTTTCAATGATTTAATGATTAATACATTAGTTGCGCATGATGCAAGCCTTTTGGCTGAACTGGGCCCTGCCCTTCTTTACTGATCGACTCGAGCCAGAAGCGGACTCGGTCGGGCGATATGGTGACCCTGGGTGAATTTGGTATACTCAAGTATTACCTTGTAGTTCGGCCAATGTCCGGATGGGTGGAGTCCGGCCAACGTTTGGATGGGGGAGAATGAACGAACGAACGAGGGTTTTTACTTACAAAATTTCATTTTTAAATGATTGGAGGAATAAGGGGAACGACAGGAAAACGAAGGAACGAACGAACAAATGGCTCCCTGTGAGCCTGTATCCTTTTAATGTATGTGTTAATATCGCTTTCCGTAGTAAATGTTTCTTGAATTATTGATGCTCTATGTTTAATGTAATGGATTGATTATTTGATTATGTGTTCGGAACCTCACTGAGTTTTTAGCTCATCCCTTTAGTTTTGTTTTCCTTAACAGGGGAAGGCACGCAAGGATGAGAGCTTGGTATAGACTAGCTTGGTCTATGTAGACACCAAATTTTTAGGGTATTTTTGTTTACTATTATTTTTATTATTTTTTATTAATTTTATTTACTTTTAGTCTTTTACTTTTATTTTTAAGTCATTTTATCATAGAATTTATTGAAAAAAAATCATTCACAAAAAAATATGCTTTATTTTCTTTTAGTTTACTGTTATTTACTCAAAAAAAAGAGAGAAAAAAAGAGAAAGGAAAAGAAGAAGAACGCGGAGATAGCAGCATGCAAGAAACAAAAATGCAGTTTTGTCCAGTGGGTTTTCCGGTCATTTTTGCCCGATATTTTGCTCCATTAGATTGGCATGGTACAAGGCCATCCGACCCTTCATCCGGCAACTAAAAAATTTTAGGAAGCAAAAGCCATCCAAGGGCTCCCGGACTATCACAGAAAAATGCAGAAAAGAGGGGACCGTAGATGCTAGGTCTGAGGGGTGGCTGATGTCTATATAAAGCCATGACGCTGAAAGGAGAAAAGGGGGTGAGTGATGGTTGGGAGGTTGAACAGCGGCTAGGTTTTTGATAGAGAAAGAAACTAAAAGGAGTCGAGAGGAGAGTTGGAAATGGCGGCTGAGAAACGGGGCGAAGGAAAGAAACCAAGGGAGAGAGCAACGGAAAGGGAGCTAGGGAGAATCGTTGGCGACTGGGGGCTGAGTAGAAAGAACGGAGGAAAAAGGAAAAAGGGGGAATCTAGGGTGACGGCTAGGTTTTAGAAAAGCAACAAAGGGAAAAGGGGCTGAGGGAAGAAAGCGAGAATGAAAGTGACGGCTGGAAAATCTGAGGGAAGGTAGAGTAGCGTAGAAGATGAGAAGCTTTCGACCAAGAGGAAAACAAAGAGAGAGTGAGGAGAGTTTGAGGGAGGAAAAATCTGAAGTCAAGAGAGTTGCGGGTTGAGAAATAAGGTGAGAAGCCGAGAACTCCATCAGAGTAGGCAATTCGCTTCTGGGGTGGTCCTGCGGCGTTGCTCATCCAAGGGTGCTCACGGTGATTCGACTGCCCAGGCATCAACAGAGGTAACACTGAGTTCTCCTCTTGTACATTTCTCTCCCTGAGGTTTTTGTTTATCTGCCGGGGTTGTAATCGAGATTATGCAGGCTGCGTTCTTTTTTAGCTTGATCAGGGTTGCACCATAATAAGTCTAGATTTGGTCCGTTCTTTGTTGTTATAGAGTAAGGAGAGACAAAACACGCAAATGATTTGATTAGGGCTGCATTTCCTTTAGCTTTACATGATGGCTGTCTCTGTTTTTCTATCCTTCCCCTTCGTTTGTTTCATTCTGTCAAAAGAGTTGTTTTTTTTTATCAGTGAGTGGAGAGCCCAGATGATGCTAGGAAATCTTGTTAGCAGACTGTATAGCTTTTGGGTTCAGTGCGTTTGTAAAAGTTTTAACCAGAAACTAAGAAGGAACTTGAGGTTTTGATGTCTTCCTTATGTTTCTGAGCTTATATTCTGCTATACTTTCGGGTTGCGGTTCACTTTGATTCAAGTTGAAGATGCATGCCTTTGGTTTGTGTTTTAGATTCGGTCTTCAACCCCATTAGAATGATTGGATTTGGCACTTAAATTACTTGGCTTCTAACAATATGGATAACGCTGATTTTTCTGTGCTTGATCAAGAAACCGAGAATTGCAGAAATTTTATTTCCAGTTTTGCACGCTTTCTCTTCCTGAATTTTGTGTTTCAAATCCAAAAGTTTTTTGTTGAAAATAGGAGAAATGTTTGATAATCCTGTTGCTTGGGTTCAGTTTGCATTGCGCTTAAATTTGCGCATACAAATCTGCTGCAACAAGCTAAGCTTGAAGTTCTCGGCTTGTTGCAGCTGCATGGACAGATCCTGTTTCTTTCTTTTGTTTGTTAAAGTCTTGGCTTGTTTGAAGCTTGTGAGTTCTGTAGTGTTCGGTTTGGTATTCGGTGTGCATATTTGCCATGAGTTTTTCTCCTTACGTCTTTGCTGCATATTTCCATTCAGTCACATGTTGGAGCATGGAGTTGCTGATGCTTGTAGTCTGCTACATCTCTTGTTGTTGTATGTGTTTTGTTCATCCCTATTGCCTTTCTCTTGCATGTTTACCAATTTTTTGGATGATAAGCTTATGTAGAACTTGGGATTGTTTCTGGTTTGAGGTTATTGTATTAAAATTTGCCGCATGAAATTGCTGAAATCTCAAAGTAGCAGAAAGAAAACCCATGAACTGTCCAGATTTGCATGCCCTTTTGTCCGACTTTTGGTGTTTAAATCTAAAGTTTTATGTTGCAAAGTGAGAGGATTAGGTGGTTGTCTTGTTGCTTTAGTTCATATTGAATTTGAGTAGGTTTAAGAGCTACGGAGAGCTTGTGGATAAAAAATTGCAGAAGGATGGCTTCATAGTTTGAGTTGCAGAAATAAGAACAAAGAAAGCCTCGTAGCATGCATGAAAAACTTTCCAAAATTGCAGTTTGATCCCTCAATTTTCTCTTTATTTTACTATGACCCAACCAATTGAATAATTTCCTCAATTTGGTCCATGGCAGCTCTAATTTTACAACTTTTCATTGCTTGTTTGCGTCAATTAACTACCATGCTTTGTTTAAATTGCACTTAATTCATGATTTTAAGAGTTTTACGATCAAGTGAGTTTGTATTTGCATATTTTCTTTAATTGTCTCAAATTAAATTGGTGCCATGACCTTTTCTTTATTTTTGGAGGGTAAATAAGTCATTTCATCCCATTAGAGCTCCAACTCAAGGGAGGTACACTCTATCCTTTATTTGACCCTACGTGCGTATATGTGTCTTATGTGTGCAATTGCATGACTTTAAGTGTTTATTTCATTTTCACTTTATTTATTTCTTTAGTTGCTTAGTTTTGCTTTAATTTTAGCTCAATTTCATCATTTGGGAGGCACTCGAATGCCAAAATTGTAATAGTTAGGGATTTAATTGTTTTATTCCTTCTTATTTCCCCTTTTAGATTGTAGTAGGCCTTCCCCCTAAAAATGTAATAGTTAGGGCCTTAATTGCCTTATGTGTTTTGCATGTCTATGTGCTATGTGTTTAATTGCTTTCTTAGGTTTTGGCATCTAGATATGCATGTTTATGTGTTATGTGAATTACATGCTCACATGTCTACTTGCTTTAATTATGCACATTACTTGTATATGTGTATGATGGATGCAAATGCACGTAACCGTGGCTAGTCCAATACTAGTCATGGTTGTCCCCTCGAGCTCTTACAAGTCCAATGCTTGTGAGAGAGCGTAGATGTGGGCTAGTCCAACGCTAGGCCCTTAGGAGCCCTTCGCGCATTCAATCATGATTGTGTGATAAATCATTTCATCTCATGCATATCTTTACTTTTTAGGGCCTCTTTCACCATATTGTGTGGCATTTTCCTTATATATGTACATCCCTTTTCCTATATTTTCCCTTAATTGTATATTACTTCTTCCTTTTGCATGAAACATGACATTAGTCTTGCATTTCATATAGGCATTAGAACTAGGTTAGTTCATTTGTTTGATTAGATTAGGGAATAACCTCTTGGATATGGGATATTGACGAGTTTGGCTTTTCTTAGCCTTAGCACGCTCGTATTCCCTCTATTAAAGGGAAAATGGAGTCACGAACATTAGTCCCCCGTACCCGACATGATGCATCCCTTTAAGACATGTATATTTCTATAATTATTTTATTTTTTTCCTCTTCTTAGAGTCTCATATTTTTGCATTATTCGTGACCTCTCCAAAGAGTCATTATTGGGCATCACAATTAATGTGATTGGCACCACTCAAGCTTTGAAGAGAAATTTTGCCCCCCGATACCCTCTTAGGTCTAGGGTTTGCATTCATATCGTACATCCAAATGTGATAAATCTTTAGGTTAAAATAGGAAAATCTTTGATTAAATCACGCAACTAGCCTTGGCTAGGTCGAAAGGGTGCCTTGGATTTTTATCCTTGCTTTCCCCATCGTCAAATGTGACTCCCGAATCTTTTTCTTTGATTTTTCATAGACTTTGGAGTCGTTTAAAAAGGGTTTTTCCATTTTTTCTTTAAAATTTCATTTTTAGGTGACTTGGTACACCTTAACTCTATACCAAGTGGCGACTCCATTTTTCATTCACCAAACTCTTTTTAAACTAAATTTTGGGTCAAATCGTCGCATTTTCAAGTCCCATTTAGACCCGTGTTCTTCATTCATTTTTCAAATAAAAAATTCACGTTTTTTTAAAACCATTTATTTTTCTTATAAAAAATGGGGCGCAACAGTCTAGCTCTTTGTTTTTGTAATGGTTCTCGCCCTAGTGCTTGGCACGGGCTGGTTGTATGGAAGTGAGAACCTTTGTACATTTGATGGTTGTACTTCCTTTTGAGATAGCAATGTATATATAAGTTTCACTTAAGTTTTGGATTGTTGTATGTATTCCTTTGGTTGTATTCCGGATTTCATTAAGGAACGACTGAGTCTCGGCGAGAGTTGGGCAGGCGGTCCACCGAACCCTTTGGTTCACCTTAGGGGAAGGTGGGGCTGTCAGACTTATTTGAATAGTGTATCATTGTGATTTTGTACCCCTTGAATGCCTGAGTGATGGTACCTCATTAGGCGAAAGCTCACTCCATTAAATTTGTTTTCCTTACAGGAAACAACTTTTGAAGACTATGATGTTTTGATGTACGAGTTGAGCTAGTTTTAATACATATACTTTTGTAAAGCTTCTCGATACTTGGAAACGCTAGATGTACTTGGATTTAGATATTTTCCTTTTATTTGTATGTTACAAAAATATGTGTATAAAACTATTTACCCCTGTTCATGTATCCTATTTGGGTTGGATGTAACGACCCCATTTTCCCCTAAGGCGAACCAGAGGGGCCAACGGGCCGCCTGCCCAGCTCTCGCCAGGACTCAGTCAATCACTACAGTTCCCCAATAAATTACAATATAAGATTCAGATATATACATCAAATTCTCCAAGAATTACATATCACACACACAGTGGAATGTACACGTACATCCATTCAAGTCCAATCATCCATTACAAACCCTACTACTCAGCTATTACGCAAGAGACAATCCAAATTCAAACCGTACAAGGTATAGTCCATCCATTCCAATTCCAAGCAGTCACCCTAGCCCAACAATTACACAAACGAATCCAAATCTAAACTATACAAGTTACAAGCCATCCGGTTATACACATAACGTAATACAAGCGCTTCCTTTGCCTCGATCCCTGTGGGGAGAAGAAAACATTTGGGGGTGAACTAAAAGCTCAGCGAGTGAACAGTAAAATCAATAATCAAATAAACTTTACAGTAGTGCATGTAAATGATGTCATGAATCAGTGATCAAAGATGCGTATATTGCTCTTTAGAGCCAGTGAAATCCTTGTACTTAAATATCCAACGCTCCCTTAGATCAAGTAATCAGATAAACAGAAACAAGGAGTCATCGTGCTCCAAGAATGCATAAACAGTAGTGGAAACGTTGGTTCTAAGCACAAGATTTTCCCCAAGATCTCATCGGAGCCAAAATGTTATGGCACACACACACATACACAATGAGATGCAGTCGTGTAATCAATGCAAGAATTATTTCGAAAGTAACTTTCGGAGTAATAGTTAAGGTTCACTCACCAACCACGGCACCCGAACTTTTTCCAGCATACATCCTTGCCTTGATCAAGTCTAGATAACAAATAGCATGTCAAATAAAAGGCATTCTAAACCTAACAAGTTCCTGCCACCTTTTGGCATTTTAATCACAAGTGAAAATACACTTATCCGATTTACACGAATCTTATGGCGTTACGAAGCTAAGACATATACCAACATTTTATATGAAGATCTCCAAAGTCAAAACGTACAATTTCGGGGTCAAATATCGAAATCTAGGAGAAAGAACGAAAACTGTCATAAAACAGGGGTTACGGGGCAGTCATGGGTATTTCGGTCAATTCACAAGCCACAGTACTCCAATAAATCTGAAATTTTGCAGGCAAGTAGTCAACTCATATATCTACAAGTTTCATGTTTCGAGCAAGGGCCGAATCAGTCTTTAACATGGTCAAATGTACAGTACGAAAACAGGGCAGATTAACCGTAAGCTAGAATTCATGTACTCTAGCTGAAAATTCTTTTAAGTAATCCAAACTAGTATACCAAAGCTTCATTTATCCCAATATCCAGCTATCATGCTATGGACAACTACCACTTATCACTTGAGGGCAGAAATAATACAACAAAAGCTGAAATTACACTTCCAAACCAATCTTTGCAAGTACCCATCACTCACCACAATTAAGGGCTAGAAATCCCCACTTAACATGAGACTAGCCTAAACTAGTCTTGTACATGCCAAAACAAGGATGAATAAACTTAAACAAAGCTTAGAAATGTCACCAATATGGACTCTTAACAGCCCAACTTCCAATTTACAAGAATTTCTATAAGTTTAATCAAGATCACACAAATTCAAATCAATCATATACTCTCCAAAAGGGACAACATTTCCCCCTTAATTTTACACATTTCCAACCTACCATTCAATACCAAATATACCTCCATTCAATCCCATTTTTACATACAATTTATAGACTAACAAATATACTCAATTAGGGCCACAATACCCCTTAATCAAAGCCAATAAACCAATCATAAGAAAATCCCCAATTTAAACCCTAGAAACCGGAAATCACATCACAAGCGGAAATTTTCCGTAAACAACCGTAATTAACGTATAACGGTTCCATTTAACACCATTTCAAACCATCAATCCAACACTAATCATACCTTGCATACAAAATCAGAGAAATACCCAATAAATTAGAAATTCACCATAGTTTCCTTAAACCCATGAAATACTCCACAATATAACACATTCAACCTCTACAAGTTACTAATATAGCATTATCCAAACAAGAAAAACCTTTCTTAAACATCTTACCTCACAAATTCAAGAAGCTATCAACATGGAGCACCCCATCCAAATCCAATCCATCAAGAGCCTTAAACCACCCTTGAGAGCACTTGTGTGAAATATTTGGCAAAACCATCGGTTAAAACTCAAGATTGAGCAAGAAATCAAAACTAGAAAATTGAAGAGTTTTTTCTTTCTCTCAAAGCCTCGGTTGAGCAGGAACAGAAATGGAAGAAAAAGACAACAAAAACCAGATATTTATGAAGGAAACAGCCGGTCAAAGCTTCTGACCGGCTGTGACACGTCACAATCCGGCCGGAATCTGGCCGGATACAAGGCCGAGGCTGATCAAAATTTTTTCAAAACTGCAGGGCAATCCGGCCAGCTATCCGGCCAGAAACTGGCCGGATTTGGCCACTGCCATTTTTCGAAACTTTTCTTTTCTTTTTCGAGTTGAAAAGCTGTGTTTCTCCGCTCATCCAACAAAATATACATAAAAATGAAAACCCTATTTTTCTGGGCGTCACAATCTTCCCCCCTTAAAAGAATGTCGTCCTCGACATTCCAACTCCTATACATCCGGTCAAGATATCGCTCAGAAACCAATCAAGCATTAGAATTCAATCTAATCCAACTTGTATACACCAGGTCCAATTAGTGTCCCCAAAGTCGGTTGAATACTAGGAATCACTCCAATCTCACTTATCGCAATTCATGATCTAGTAAAGCATGGCTTATTGGATAATCACTTATCAAATTCAAGCACTAAATATCACGCCAATCGAACTTATGAAATAGTCACGGTTCAGTAGGGAGTTAAACACGTACCCAGATAAACAGGCAAAAGGCTTGAAATCGGACGTAAAGTCCCAGGTATTTGGAAGAAATCCAGGATATAACAAAGCTTTAGATCGAAAACTCATCATTGGTGGTGCTGGACAACACAACAAGCTAGCTCAACGGCTATACTTCACCAAAAGCCTCAGTTCAAGTATTTGTCCCTGGCGGTGCTGGACAACACAACAAGTTAGCACATCGGCTAAACTTCGCCAGAGAACCTCAGTTCATAATTCCATCTCTGGTGGTGATGGACAACACAACAGGCATGCCTCGCCAGAAGAATGGCGGTGCTGGACAACACAACAGGCAATGCCCCACCAGAGAGGTTCAGTTCAACCGCTACAGAAGAGTAGTAGCCGGTCTACAACCATATGAGTACGAGTAAGTTCACGAGTAGGGTAACAGTAGAGTTCAAACAAATAGGTTCAAAACAGCACGGAATATTTCAGGTTCATGAAGCACGAATAGAAAGAGGTTCAAAAGCAGGGTCAAATGCTTTAGGTTCATGGAGCACCAGTACAATTAAGAACTCACTCGTCTAACTTATGCCCAGCAAATCACATTCTTAAGCAGTCACAAGATTCAAATTCACATTCCATATATTCAGTCAAATTAGGTCCATCAAGGTACGTAAGGCACACTAGCCTAAACAGGTTCAAGCCTCAAGTAAGCTCAGTCTAATCGGTTTCAGGCAGTTCGAGTTCTCTTATCAACCCAGTACAATACTTTCGGAGTTCAAACTTCCTAAGGTTGTAATATTGGCACAGAACCAACCATAACATATGTTGCGCACAAGAAAATTTCACCAAGTTTCCGACTAGATTAATCCATTACACACTAGTAGATCTGATCTTCGGATTTATTTTCGATTCATACTCCGTACTAGGGACCTATTAAATTGTCACATTCGTACAGGGTTGTCTAAGCCTTCGGCCACGATCCCCTTTTTCCCATTCCTGCTGCCCTACTTAATAAAAGTCTATAAGCACAGGAAAAGGCATAATTAAGCATAAAAGAGCTTAATACCTATACAAGGTATATAAAAATTTTGAATCAGGACATGATTCTTTATAGGTATCAAAAATTATAACACGACCTAAAAGTCGTAAAACAAGACCAATATGTCCAATATTGTACATAAGCAATTAAGTGCCACAAAACTACAGAAGTACATACAAGCAGGATACAAAAGCCTCACGACGTGTACAATCCTTTCTAAGTCCATAGTTAAGCCCAAAGGGTCCGGACATCACTAATATCAATCAGATCACACGCCTTTACGAAATCAGATTCAATCGAACCATAACACAAGCTAAAACCCAAAATTATCCATTCGAAATTCAAAATCTTTAATAAACAAGCCACCAGTCAGAGCACCATCATCTCTAAGGATAACCAGGCTCCAAGTTAGAGTTTCAGTTCCAAGTTCAAACCCAAGAAATAAGTACAACTTGCTAACTTACGTGTCAAATGGAAACCAAATCAATTCACACTAACCTATACTCTTGAATACAGTCACCCTATATCTTGAAGTTCCTCAGTCCGTACATTTTAAAAATTAGCTCACTCTTCTTGAAAATCAAGAATTTTAAAACATAAGAAGAGTATTTAAAGTAATCAGAAATTTTATCAAGTTCAGGATTCACATTATTAACCATAAGCTTGCCATTCTTTCGAAAATTCAGGTTATATATATTTTCTTCCTTCATGTAAAGCATGGACAAATTCAAGTATGAAATTACACCAGTATACAATCAAGGGGAAAACTTAGTTTAGAAATTATTATCCTTGTATTAACCCATCATATACAAAATTCAACAACTCATCAGTTATTCACACATTTTCAAATTTGAAATTCAAGCAAAATTCACATTTTTACCAAAATCAAAACATTAACATATATAAGGCATATATATCTCATTTCCAATCATCGCTTGCAAATAAAACTAGTACATCCTAGTTTTTCTTTAAAATCCCAAAGCAGAATTTCTTTAGAAGGTATGTGGCAAAAATGCATGTTATTCCTTTGGTATATTTTCCTTGGTTCAAAATCATCACCCATGGAATTTAACTATCAAATCTCGGTCTCTTATCCTCCATAGCCCGTACAATAAGTACCTCAACTCTTTCCACACTTAGAAGTATCAGGATAATTCAAATTCGTCCAATCTTTCACTAGTCATCAAATTCCTCAATTTTTCCTACAAGTCCCAAATAGGAAATTTCAAATAATCATTTCCTTTGACCCACTAGGATACAATAGATCCTCGTTCACATAATATTCAAATTAATCTCACAGTCAGGCATTCTCAATTTCAGGTCTAGGATACGACACAGAGATTTGGGCAGGCGGCCCGCCGAACCCTCTGGTTCGCCTTAGGGGGAGGTGGGGCCGTCACAAGTCTTGTGCGGGAAAACGAAACAGAAAAAGAAGAGACAAACTGTCACAGAGGGAAAGACTGGGATTGAGGTATTTTACAAGTTCTTATCCCCTCTTTACGGCAAAAGAAACGTTACTTAACACAAAAACATGAATCAAAGCCCCCCCTTTTACCAGATGCACAAATAGTAGGTAGATACAAGGAAGGAAGAAAACTAAAGAACACAACAACGGCCATAGCAGCAGAGATTTTGAAGCTTATGATGTAAACCCCGTAACTTATGAACATAAGGGATTGTCGCGCCCCACTTTTTGATGGTGTGTGAGTGTAGTGTGGGAGATATGTATGTGAATGTGTGTGAAAGTGAAACAAAAGGCCGTGGGATTGTGAAATGCGACGGTTTGGCCAAATAAAGTTCAAAAAGGGTTTTTTGGATGAAAAATGGAGTTGCCACTTGGTATAGAGTTAGGGTGTACCAAGTCACCCAAAAATGATTTTTGTTTTTGAACGAAAAAGTAACGAACCCTTTTAAAGAACTTTTAGGTCTTCGTAACCAAAGAAAGGGATCGGGGGTCACATTTGATAAGGAAGAAGGCAAAGGCAAAGCCTAAGGCACTTCCTTACCCTAGCCAAAGCTAGTTGCGTGACTTAGCCCCACTTTTCCTAATTCTTCTACCCAAAGTATGTATTGCATGTTAGATATGACTAATGGATGCTAAAAAAATGCTATCCTAAACCTAAAATGTCTCTTATGAGGCTTTTTGGTCCCAACCACATGAGTTGTGGTGGCCAATAAGGAAAGTCCTCATAGAGGTCACGGGTAATGCAAATGAAGACTCAAATATGAGTGCGAGTGTGAAAATGTAAGAAACGTACATGTGTGCAAATGTAAGAAAAGTGCATGTGTGCAAGTTGAGAAAATAATGGTGTATGTGTGCAAGTGGATGAAAATATGGTAGTAGATACATAAGTGCAATTGGGTGCAATTTGTAAGGTAGAAAATAAATAAGTGATAGGAAGAAAGTGGTGAGAAAGTTTGGATTGAGAAAAGTATAAGTAGTGAGAAAATGTGGATAAAAGAGTGAGGAGGTGATATGATAAAAATGAAAGTGTATGACCCTAAAGGAATGCATCAAATCGGGTACGGGAATGACTCCTAACTTCACGACTTTGATTTTTCCTTTGATTAGAAGGGAGAACTAGCGTGCTAAGGCTATTTTTGTAGCCACACTCGCTCGTTTCCCTTATCGAAAGGGGACTCTCAAGCAAATGTACCCTATAACTAGCACGAGGATGTAAAAACCTAAAATGAAAGGGAAGGGATTGGAGGAACATGCCAAATGCTAGAAAACTAAGAAAAATGTATGAAATGTAGTGAAACATGCAAGTATGTACTAACGAGAGGGGACGGCCTATTGGGTCTAGCATTGGACTAGCCCTTTCTATGAATTCCTACTAGGGTTGGACTAGTGGAAAACGGGACAATGAGCCACAACTAGCGTTGGACTAGTGTGGTGACGTACATTCATCCATCATATTCATCTACGACTATAGAAAGCAAGTAGACATACAGTGAGAACCCGTAAAACCCTAATTATTTTCCTAGGGTTTATTTCCCCTTAATTGCATGTTTTCTGCCTTTTCTGGCTTAGAAATATTTTCTCAGTGGATTTTATGAGCAATTATAGTTTTAAGATGATTTTTCTAGCATTGGTGAATTTTTAGAAAATTAAGAATATATATTGGATGTGGGACCCACTAGTGCGAAAAGTTCGGAAAAATTCGGCCAATAAGGTTAAGTTTCGGATACTGTGTAAGATTTATCGGGTGTTAAGAGATAAGTAGTGTGTGTGAAGTGATTGATGTGAGAGAGAAAAGAATGATAAGGATGCATTTAATAGAGTGACACATGTCACCTTCTTATTGGATGCCTTTTAAGAAACACTATTCATTGTCTTGACTTTTTTGACCAAAGGTTAAATATCCAAAAATTGCACAAAATTCACCATTTTTCTCTCCTTGTTGGCCGGCCACCTTGAGCAAGAAAGGAAGGAGATTTCTTCAATTTTCAAGCTTCTACTTGGTGCAAATCAACCAAAAACATTTGCTTCCATCCATTTTACTCCATAAAATTCTTCCTTCTAGTGCTAGCAAGTTGTTTGGTGAACTTTGTTTGAAGGACTAAGGTGCTCCACATCTTCCTCTCTCTTGGTTCTTGGTAAGTGAAGCTTGAAACACCCTACTACCTCTAATGATGCTTATTTTGTGCTTAATGGGGGCATGAGAGAAGGAATATATGATTTGTTTCTTGATTTGGTTTGTTTTGGTGAAGTTTTCCATTTTATGATGATTTTTCTGGTTTAATTGGATTATGATGGTGTGGTTGTTTGTGATGATTGGCAATGGACTCTAATGGCTCTAGTGGATGTGAAATGTGGATAAATGCAATCAATTTTGGATTTGGTGTGAAAATTGAAAAGCTAGGGTTCTTAAATCCCCAATTCTGTCCGGTTTTAGATCACTGGGTTAGAGGCCGAATTAGACTTTGCTCAAAACATGAAAGTTGTAGGTATTGATGTGTTTGAGGTGCCTGTAAAATTTCAGGTCATTTGGATTAATGTAGAATGAGTTATGACGAAATTACTGTAGCTGTTCTGCTTTGGACAGAATGTGAAAACTGCGATAGTAATTGGCTATTTTGACTGGAATTGGTTTGGATTTTGGAGTTGGTGTCTTCTGATGAAATGTAGCTGGATGACTTAGCTAACTTATGCCTTTGGAATTTCGGCATTTGGACTTGTATGGACTGAGATATACCGATTACAGTTTTCTGTGTTTTGCAAACCTGTTTTGGTAATTCTGGTATAGTGTTTGGCATTTTCGACCTAGTTAAGCTAGGAACTGGATTGAGTGACCTTCTACATTGTTGTAGCCCTGTTTCATAGCTTCGAAACGGTGGGTCTTACACCCCCATCCGATAACCGTAGAGAATTTGACGCCATTACCGCATAATAAGGGCAAAACAGTTTTCTATTTGGGGCCAAGACTAAGGCCATTTTCTAATTTCTGGTTTGCTATTATGCTCATTTATGCATACGAAACCCTTTTGGGGTTGTGTTTAGCATTGCGATATGGCTCGGTATCGAGTCTCATTGTATGTGTTACATGTTCTAGGGCTTGAAGGTAGTGCACGACGGCTTGGTGATCGTGGTACATGAAATACCACTTTCTCACTTGGTGAGTATACCACTCACTAAATTGTTACTATGTGGCTTGGTTAAATGTTATGTGATGCCTTGATGGCTTACTTGGATATTGAAATTGATTAAGGTGAGGGTGTACTTGACCGCCCTCACCTCTTTTGATATTGTCACTGAATGGCTACCGTTTTATTGCATTACTGAACTTGATATATTGGTTGGTGAATTCCATTTCATGGAAACTGAATTGATGTCGTTTGGACGATGTCCAACGGCCTTACTGCATTACTGAGCTCAACCCCGTTTGGTAGTCAATTGGATCGAGCCGGCGAGGGCTTGGTCGTGAAGATTGAATTGCCACGGGGACTGTACTGGGGAACCTTGTGGTAATGAGACCCTTGGTTCCGGTAAACTCGAGTATTACCAAAACTACTGAAATGGAGTGCGGGCCCGGTTGGGGTATGTTGGGTGGAAGGAAGTGGAAGTAAAGGGTGGTCTACGGTTTGGTACTTTTAACATTGACGGAGAGTCAATGGGGTTGGATCAAGATTACAAGCATGGAATTGGGCTCTTGAGAGCCGACCGTATCCTTTTACCGTTTTGCTTCATTGCTTATTTGTGCACTTTAAATGAAAGTTCATTCTTATATGACTTTGATTGCTTATTGGGTGGTATACCACTGGGCATTAGCTCATTCCGTGTTATTTGTTTTCCTTACAGGCAAATGAACACTTTTGGGAAAGGTTATGATAGTTGAATGCAAGTTGAGCTCATGTATATGTATTTTTGAATAGCTCCTTGAGGGTGAAAACCCTAAGTACTTTGATTCCACCAATGTTTGGTGTGTAATTGGCTACTTGGATATGTATGAACTAAATGGATACTTTGGTAGGCCGTTTGGCTTGTAAAGGTTGGTTTTCAATGTATATATCTGATTGGTAAATGTTTGGATTGATTTCGGAGTGACACGACTTTCAAACGGAAAAGGAAAAAAATTTGCCGAAGATGAACAGTGGCGAATCCGGCCAGGAATCCGGCCAGAAACTGGCCAGATTGCAGGCCGGATTGCCTGGGAAAAAATGAAATCCGGCCAGAAAGCAACTGGCCGGATACCGGCCAGACAATCCGGCCGGAATCTTGGCCGGATTGCCGGCCGGATTCAGTGGGAAGTTTGAAAAAAATTGAGGGCTCTCGGCCTTTTATCCGGCCGGATTCTGACGTGGCCTGCATTATTCATTTCGGCTTCGAATTTTCATTTTTTTTTTTATTTTGAGATTTTGACTTGTTTGCGCGCATCGTTATGTTCCGGAACGTAATAGACCGACGTAAATAGTACCGTTAGTCCTGGCGAGAGCTGGGCAGGCAGTCCGCTAACCCCTTTGGTTCGCCTTAGGGGAAGGTGGGGCTGTCACAGGTGGTATCAGAGCCTAGGTTTGAACTACCCTGGGTGTGAGAGAAGTGCTCGACTTGAGAATGCTATTGTTAATACCTATTACGGTTATTCATATTATTGCTTCCTTTGTTATAGGATGGATGCGAGCGGTGACCCGAGTGACCGCCCGGTAGGCGATCGTCCTCGTAGCACGCTGTCGCGCCCCATTTTTTTTGGAAAAATAAAATGATTGTTTTTGTGATTTTATTGGTTTGGAAAAAGTGAATTTTTTGATAAAAATAAAAATGGGTCTAAATGGGACTTTTGAAAATGCGACGATTTGACCCAAGAAAAAATAGTTCAAAAAGGGTTTTTTATATGAAAAATGGAGTCGCCACTTGGTATAGAGTTAGGGTGTACCAAGTCACCCAAAAAGTGAATTTTTTTAGGAAAAAAGTAAGAAACCCTTTTGAACGACTCCTAGTCCACGCAAACAAAGAAGAAGGTTCGGGAGTCACATTTGACGAAGGGGAAGGCAAGGATAAAAATCCAAGGCACCCCTTCGACCTAGCCAAGGCTAGTTGCGTGATTTAACCCTTATTTTCCTAATAATTTTTTTTTTTTTTTTTACCCAAAGTATGTATTTGCAATTTGGACAAAGACTAATGAATGAGAAATGCAATCCTAAATCTAAGAAATGTCTCTTATGAGGCTTGTGGTCCCATTCACATGAATTGTGAAGGCCAATAAGAAAGACCTCATAGAAAATCGTGAATGATGCAAATGAGGACTCAAATAAGAGTGTAAGTGTGCAAAGTGTAGAGAAGGGCATGTGTGCAATTTGAAAGTGTTTGTGTGCAAATGAATGAAAATATAATTGCTCGTGTGCAAGTGAACAAAAATAGTAAATATATATAAGTAAAAAGATAGGTGCAATGTGTGAGGTGAAAAATAAAGAAGTGAATAGGTGTGTGAATATGGCATATGGATTAAAAAATTTAATGAGGAGAATAATGAGAAAAATGAAAATGTATGAACTTAGAGGAATGCATCAAGTCGGGTACGGGAATGACGCCTAATTTTCGACTTTGATTTTCCCTCGGATTAGAAGGTAAAACTAGCGTGCTAAGGCTATCGAGTAGCCACACTCGCTCGTTTTCCTTATCAAGAGGGGATTTTCACGCAAATGAACCCTAGCTAGCATGAGATGCAAGTCCTAAAGTGAAGGGGAAGGGGTTTGAGGAACATACCAAATGATAAACTAAGGAAAAATGCGTGATATGTGGTGATCATGCACTTAATGAAAAAGGAAAAAAGAACTTATTGGGTCTAGCATTGGACTAGCCCATCCTATGAATTCCGACTAGCGTTGGACTAGTGGAAACGATAAAAGAAGCCACAACTAGCGTTGGACTAGCGTGGTGACATACATTCATCCATTTCATTCATCCACACTATAAAAAGCGAGTAGACATGCGAATCACTTATAAACACGTAGCACATAACACTTAGCATGCTTGACTAGATGCAAAATCCTAATAAAGCATTTAACACATAACACATAGGCATGCAACCATTACATTTGCTAACTAAAACAAAAGGGAAAGGGAAAATGGACCAAATTACTTACTACGCCCTATCTATTACAAGCCAAGAGGTGTACACATACCCCATTAAAAGAATAACTTAAGTGAATGAAATAAATGAAAGGAAATAAGGAGAGGCTAGGAAAGCAAATAGACATGCAATTCACTTAGCACGTTGAGTCACATAGGACAGAAACAAAAGGGATAAAAGAAATTATACCGCCCCTTTGAATGGTGTCCAAATGAAAGAAAAATGGCTTCAAAATAATAAAAAGGTCAAGGTACCTCAAATAGTAAAGTATAACAAAATCACCAAATCTCTCCTAATTGCAATTTAAATGAAATCAAATAATGCATAAGTTTCAAGAAAAGGACCCACCAAGGACCCAATTGCAAGCACTTATCAACCATTCATAGCCGATTGAACATTTTAGAAACTTTGAAAGTCAAAGAGCAAGAAAAAGGTCAAAGCCAATTTATTTCAGAAAATTAAAGAAAATAGGCAAACATAAGCTCATTTGGACACAAAGTTCTTAAACTCTTGCATTAAGTATCACCAAAACATGGACATTAATGAGAGCAAGCAAGCAATCGAGTTGCAAAATTGAGGCTACCATGAACTCAAATGTGAACATTAACCAAGCATTCAAGCCTAATTAAACATTTTAGGAACTTCAAGGGCCCAAGAGCAAAGAAAAGGTCAAGTAAAGATTAAAATGCAACTACTTCTAGGACCAAATTGCAAGCAATGGAACATAATTGGGCCTTTGTAGCATTAACCAAAAATCAAGGGGATCAAAATGATTAGTTTTCCAATTCTTGGGTTATGGAGGCATAAGGGGAAACTTGAGGGGTTAAAGTGCAAATATTCAGGAGCAATTACATGCATGCTACGTAGGAGAGCCATTTTTCTGCACCAATTCTGCCGTGAATTTCCTTCCAACTTATCATGCAAATAGGTTCATCCAATGCCAGGATTTCTACCATCAATCATTGACTAAACATTCAACTTCATTGCAGGATTACAACAAAAATTGAAGCTGTTAACCATCAAGAAAACAAAACTAAACAGCAAAGGAAGAAAGAATGCAGCAAGATTTTCTGCAATTTGCTTCCCAAGCTTTGAAACTTCGGCAGTTAAGAATAGATTAGAAAACTTCTTAATCAATCTTCCAAGCTTTGAACTAATTAACAACTGCACAGCTACCATAATCCAAGCAAGCAAAATCATGTGAGGAACTATGTTAATTCATGAAGGAATGCATGCAAGGCCACGAAGAAACATTCTACAATCAAAGCTTGCTGCAATTTTCCAGGTTTGGTTCATTACCATGGCAGGGAATGCAATTCTCAACAGAGAAAATGGAACTTGCAACCAACATGTCCAGGATGCACTTAGCCAAAGATCAAAGAAATCGTAAACTCCAAAATTTCAAAACAGGATTTGACCCATGCTGCTGCAACAAACCAAAGGACTTCAGCTTGTTGCAGCCAACTTCATGCCAGTGCTCAAACAAACAGAAAAATCAATGGTTTTAAACTTCAGCAAACAAGGCTTTTGAGCTTCAGCAGTTCGCATGGCAGATGCACTCAAGCATTTCAAAACACAAACCCAAGCTCAAATTCCTATCAAGCTTATCATGCATGCAAACTAAAGCTTTCGGTCAAAGCTGGAATTTCTTTTGCTTATGCAAGTTGCTGCTACAACTTTAGAGTCCAGAGAGATGGCATTCCGGAGAGATGGCAATCATCATTGACACAAGGTTAAGTGTGCTAACAAAGTGAGGAAACCCAATTCATGAACCAAGGAGGGAATCAAGACATGAGAGCTACGCAGCTTTATGCAACACACAAAGAAACATGAGCAAAGTTCCTACAATTTTTGGGAGATGGAGCCCGCTGCAATTTACTCATGAAGCATGTTCATACAACCATCTTAAATCCAACCTATTAAGTGTAAGTGTTTCCCAACCACTGATGTCAATACCTTAACATACATCCCAACAGTTTTGAAAGTGCACAAAATGTAGCAAAGGTATAACAGCTCATGCATCATAATCAAGCATCAAACAAAATTCAGCATGCCAAATTAGCCACGACTTCAGCAATCAAAAATGAAAAAGGAAACTAACATGCTCAAGCTGCTACAATAAGTCGAAAGACTTAATCTTGTTGCAGCAGAAGATTCGATCTAAGGATTCTAGCGAGCTGCCTATGAACCAAAACAACAGGTCGCAAGTTCCGTTTCTGATGAAGCTTTCGGCAACAATGGTGGCGGCGGGTTCCTTTCCTGTGGTCGCCACCAGTTCCAGCTCCTTCCGTTGGTGGCTTCTCCCTTTTCCTTCAGATTCTCCAGCCCAGCCGCCAACTTGATTTTCAATTTCGTTTCGTTTCTTTTCTGATTTCCTCTCCGACAAATCTAGCCCAAAGCTTCCTTTTTTTTTCTGTTTCTCCTCAGCCCCGACATCCCCCTTGGCTCAGCTTTTCTCTCCTCCAGTTTGTCCACTTAGATTTCAGCCTCACTCCCAAAACCTCCAGCCGCTATCTCATTCTATTCTCAACCCTTCTTGACCCAAGTCGTTCCTCTACTCTCATCTCTCTCAGCCTCCCTGGTGTTTGTTCTCGTTTTTTCCATTCAGCAGATTTGCAGCCGTCCCTTCAGCCTTCCTCTGGTCTTTCTTTTCTTTTCCCAGTTTTTTTTTAATCGCCAACCTCTCTATTCTCTCTGATTTCTCTCTTAGCCGCCAACTCTCCCCGCATGCTCTCCTTGGTTTCCTTTCTATCCACCACCGCCGACCTCTCATCCTAGCCGTCTTCCTTTTTCCCGTCTTTTCCTTTCCCTCTAGCCCCCAAAACCTTTGCCGACCTCTCTTTGTCTTTCTCCCCCCAGACTCCAGCCGTCATCAAACTCTCCCGTCGCTCTCCCTTTCACTCTTTCTTAGCCGCTGTTTTTCTTTTTTCGTTCCCAAAACCCTCCCTTCTTCTTTCTTGTTTTTTTTTCTTTTGCCGTTCACCCCCTCAGATGAAGCCTCTCCTGCGGCTGCTGTCTTCCTTGCTCCTTTTATATGAGCTCCCCAATCCCTTAAACCCTCACCCCAATGGTGAGGATGAAGGGCTTATCCTTCCCTTTCCATCCAGCCATCCGATGGCTCTTGAAATTGTCCTTTGCACGCTGCCAAAAAATTGCAGCGTGCATGCTGCAGTATATATTTATTTTTTATTTTTTTTTTACCTAATTAATTAATTAATTAAACAACAAAAATGATAATAATAAAACGATAATAATTAATGATGAAAACAACTTAATTAACATTAGATAAAAATAAACTAAAACCAACAAAAATGCAATTTTCCATTTTTCCATTTTTCTCATTTTTCAACTTAATAAAATAAAATGCCAAAAAGCTGAATTTAACAGAAATAAACATATTTTTGTGAACAAATTTTCCTTTTTTCTCTTTCTTCTCTTTTTTTTATTTTTCCATTTTCATTTTTCCTTCAAGAAAGCATTGAATAAAAACAAAATGACTAAAACATATTTTTGATGTTTTCTTTTCTTTTTTTTTTTTTTTTTAAAAAAAAACTCTATGCTAATCTTAAACTTAAAAACTAAAACTAAAAACTAAAACTAAAAGTGAATAAGAATAAATAGCAAATGAAATAGGTCAACTAAAAGGGCGAAAATGAATAAAACTAAAATATCATAACAACTAATAGTACAAAACACACAATAACGAACTAAAATGCAAGCAATCTAAAATGAAAATCATGAAATAGATGCTACATAGAATTATTCAAAATTTGGTGTCTACAGTTTGCCCCTCTTTGTCTGAGTTTTGAAAAAACTTGAGACAAAGAAGTAGACACCAAATACTTACCTGTGTTATTGGGCTGCAAAAGATTCCAACGAACAGGAATTATAACACGGGACTGACCCGAACATGAAAAATAAAACGGGACTGACCCGAACCAGAATTGAAAACGGGACTGACCCGAACAGGAATTTAAAACGGGACTGACCCGAACAGAAATTTAAACGGGACTGACCCGAACAGAAATTAAACGGGACTGACCCGAACAGGAATTTAAACGGGACTGACCCGAACAGAATTAAACGGGACTGACCCGAACAGAATTAAAACGGGACTGACCCGAATAGAATTTAAACGGGACTGACCCGAACAGAAATTTAAACGGGACTGACCCGAACAGAATTAAACGGGACTGACCCGAACAGGATTAAACGGGACTGACCCGAACAGAATTTAAACGGGACTGACCCGAACAGAATTAAAACGGGACTGACCCGAACAGGAATTTAAACGGGACTGACCCGAACAGGATTAAACGGGACTGACCCGAACAGAAATTTAAATCTTATGAATTGAAGTGAGACAGAGTGTTGGTGGGATTGACCCATGTTTATTGGTGATGCAAATGAAAGAAGTGAAATGAAGTGTTAATGGGACTGACCCATGTTTTTTAGTGATGCAAATGAAATGCTTACTAGTGGGACTAACCCAGCTCCAGTAGCTGTGAAAATGAATTGTCTTGACGATCGGACAGTGGGATCAAACCCGAGCCTGCCGTGATGAACTTGATTTGATTCTTGATTTTTTTTTTTTGACTGAGAGAGACTTGTCGAAACAATTTGCCCCAGTGTGATGAATTGGTCAGTGGGATAATATCTAAGCCTGCCCAATGAAATGTTGGCGGCACCAAATCCAGGCCCAACGTGATAAAGTGAAGTTGGCGGCACAAAATCCAGGCCCAACTTGATCTTGGGAATGTTCAGTGGGATAAAACCCAGTCCTGCCATCCAATTGGTCAAGAAATTGAATTTGATTTGCCAAGAAACAATCAATTAAATTTGATTTTCCAATAAACAAGAATTCGAACTTGATTTTTGACTTTTGACTTTTGAATTTTTTCTGATTTTTTTTTTGTTTTGTTTTTTTTTGTTTTTTTTGTTTGTTTTTTTTTTGTTTGTTTTTTGTTTTTTGTTTTTTGTTTTTTTTTTTTGAGAGAATTTTTCAAAAATAATTTGCCCCAAGTGTAGGGCCCTTCTCCCTTCTTTCCTCACATCACCAGATGCTCTTCGTCGATGTCAACTGTGAATACCTGCACAGGGGGCTTACATGCACTCAAAATTTCATGACAAGGGCAGCGTGATTGATTTGAAAAATGCATTATTTGATTCTTTGAACGAAATTCTCAATTGGACTACAGAAATATTTGTCCCTGTGTGGGCTTATTTTGCGAAATTTTGCAAATAAAATTTTTGCCCCAGTGTGGGCCCATTTGATTGTAAAAATTGGTTTGGATGTCTCTCCATTTATTTGAACAGGGTAAGCAATTGCTTTTCCTAACATATCATGTGAAGAAAATTGAATGTCTTGTTTAAACTCATATGGCACATTCCCTGATGAATTTCTTGAAATAATGCCAAATTACGAAAGATTTCTTCCCCACTTTAGCATCAATGCTTTGGGTGATGGGCCACCATTTCTGGTTAGTTCATCTTTCAGGCCCAATCAAGTGACTTTATTTTTGAAATGGCTAAGGAAATGGGAGGTCAGAATTTGTCTGGTTCTTGTGCCCAAAATTGTAATGCATTCAACATCACATCTTAGTGAAAGCAAATAGTTTGTCCATTCTTATTTTCAAGAAAACTTAGTCAACATACAAGCTTTCTAGGCTTGTAACGTATGGACAGAAGTGATAGCTAAACATGTGGAAACGGGTTATACCCTTATGATCACAAATGATTTGATGAATTTCTTATGAGCATGATCCTCACTTTGGATTGTCATGAAGGAATAAGTCAACGATGAACTTTATTAGCTTGTAATGTGGCTTGAAAACGATAGCCTAAGACTTTCAAGGATATTGCACCATAGATCGCCTTTTTCCAAAATTGCCCCTATTTTGAACTTAAAAGATTTCAGACTTTGTTTGGGTTTTCTCATCATTCCCCAGGGATTTCAGCATCGAATTTTTCTGCATTTTCTTTTTTCTTTTGCCTCTTTTCTTTTCCCTCGATCTGATGGGTTTCCTCATACCCGAGTAATTCAGAAATACAGCTAAAATTTTCGGCATCAGAAATTTTCTTGACCCCCATTGCAAAGAACAGAAGTCAGGACTTTCGGCTTTTGTAATAGGGTCTGGTGGGGTGCTTAGAAAAGTTAAGGCTTGAAGGCAGATTTCCAAAAGTGGTTTGAAAAATCTGAGATCGCATTGTTGCGCCAACCCTATTTTAGGGTTAAATCAAAATTTGCCCCAGTTTATGCTCAATTGAGGCTTTTCTCTTTTATTTTCTTTCTTTTTTCATTTTTCGGCCTTCTGCCATTCTTTTGAACTTTTCACAAAATTTGCCCCAGTTTATTTTTGAACTGAGGTTCTCTTTTTCTTTTCTTTTGACTTTGCGGCATTATCACTTTTCACTTCTTGAAACTTTTCTTTTTCAACTCAAACTTGCCCCAGTGTGGGGTTTGCGATTCTCAGGGGTTGCCAAATGAAGTATTTTATTCTGAAGGCTCAAAAGGGATAGCTAGGGATAGAATGCTTGATCGGAAAAAGAAGATGGCCTGACTTGTATTCCGTTCCTTACAATAACTCTGAAAGGAAACTCTCATTAATGCGAAATTTCTTGCATGTATCTGAATTAATTGACTGAGGAAGACCCTATTCGTCGAAATCGGTGAAGCATAGGTGATCCACGGGACAAAACTCTTCCTTTTTCTTTTCTCTCTTCTTTTTCTCAAAATTGAAGCTCAGGCAGAGTCAAATTTCCCCAATTCGCGATTCCCTTTCCCCCTTTTTTTTTCAAAATTTCCCAATCTCCTTCCCCAATATGGGGTGCGATCATAGGTGCTTTGAAAAGAACCATCAATTTAGCTCAAATGAGAATGCAAGGGGTAAATTGTGTTTAGATTGTAGAAACGACGGCCAAAGCATCATTCTTACGCTCCATGACAATTAAGGTGACGAAACATTCATTGAGAATCCATTCCCCTTTTGATATGTGAAAATTTTCCAATGTAGGGTAGTGAGCTTTAAGACTCTTATTTGAAACGAAATTATTCTTTTAAAGGCTCAAATGGGAGAGCAAATGATAAAAACTGTATGGATAGAGAAACGAATACTTAAAGTATCATTCCAAATTTTCAAAACAAACAAGAATAATGTACATTTTTGCTTTCATTGAGATGTGAATTGAATCTAATTAGACGCTATGGACATTTTTCCAAGCAAAGATTGCCCCAATTTGCAATTTATCAATCAATGTGACTGATTTTATTTTGGGGTCAATAGGAGTGGGCAAAATATGAATTGTACAGTAAAGGAAAAAAAAGGTATCTCATTGGGTCTTTTGAGTGACTTCTTTTAACTTTGAGCACTCTTATTGGATAGCTCGGATCACCAATCTAGTGTACGCAAGAATTTTAGAAAGCATACACTTGTGAATTTTCAGACTGGAGGTTGAGGAAATCTCAATTTAGTCTTATTTTCTTAAAATTCATCATGAAATTTCCAATGAGTAAAGAGAATGAAATGTACATGGATATACAAAACAATAATTGTCCAAAAATTTTATTGTTGAAAGAGTTTGAAACAAAGTGCTCATTCAATTATAATACAAATGAGAAGAGAAAAACTTCTAAGAACTCCCCATATACACATTTCTGCCTCTTTTGGGAACAAGAATGTATTAACAAATCCAATATACAGAGTCTTCTTTGAAAAACAATTATGAAATCTCTTAGAAGCTCTTAGTCTAGAACTTTCAGATGGATCTTTCACGTTTCCATTGTAGGATCTGCCCAAGAATCAAATAATACTTGTAATTTTCACACTTTATTAGATCAGAAATGTTATCAAATGTAGAAAAATATTTTTGCCTTATTGAAACATTTTTTATGAATGTAGGGGAGGGGGAAAAACAAAAGAAAAATAACCCGAGTTAGTAAACAAGACTGCAAAATCGGTATGCATGTCCTATGGGGGAACCCTTTTTGTGCCAAGGGTAGGCCTAGCATGAAAATGCAATCCGCTAGAGTAGGCACTATACAATACCTGATGGATCCGATCAACTCATGGAGTGAAAAATAATTTGAAAAAAAAAAAAAAATTTGGCCCATTGGAATGAGAAGAGACGTTGGTCAAAATGAGGATCTCGTCCGAAGGGATTGATCACTTTTGATCGATATAAGAATTTGCAAAAAACGTACGGGTATGACCCTGACGAACTTCCTATCGAAGAGATTGGAATTCGTTGACAAACTTTCTCAATGAAGCACGGATCAAAACTCCAACTGATGATTTTCTCAAAATCGACCAGGTTTTCCTATTTGAAATTCGACATTGAGACCCAAATTGGTCAAACGGTATTGACGATTTATTAAAAATCAACCGGATTACCCTAAAAAGGGGAAACATGTCAAATGAATTGAATGAAAATTAATTTATCCAAAATTAATCAGATCACCCTAAAAAGGGTAAATCGATCAAATAGATTAAACGAGACTTGATTTATTCAAAATTGGCTCGGTAGCCCTAAAAATGGGTAAATTGGTCAAATGAATGAAATTGAATTAGTGATTTATTCAAAAATCGGCCGAATGACCCTAAAAAGGGTAAATTGGTCAAATGAATTGACGATTTATTCAAAATCGACCGGATGACCCTAAAAAGGGTAAATTGGTCAAATGACCCTAAAAATGGTAAATTGGTCAAATGAATTAACGATTTATTCAAAATCGACCGGATGACCCTAAAAAGGGTAAATTGGTCAAATGACCCTAAAAATGGTAAATTGGTCAAATGAATTGACGATTTATTCAAAATCGACCGGATGACCCTAAAAAGGGTAAATTGGTCAAATGACCCTAAAAAGGGTAAATTGGTCAAATGAATTAACGATTTATTCAAAATCGACCGGATGACCCTAAAAAGGGTAAATTGGTCAAAATGAATGGATGATTTTTCAAAAATCGACCTGATGACCCTAAAAAGGGTAAATTGGTCAAATGAATGAATTGGTCAAATGATGAATGAATTGACAAAATGAATTGGATAAAATGGATGATTTATTCAAAAATCGACCGAATCGCCTTCAAAAAGGGTAAAATGGTCAAATGCATTTATTCAAAATTGAATGGATAACCCTAAGAATGAATTAAACTAATCAAATGAATTGAATGAAGTCAATTGATCAAACAGATCGAGTGAAATGATGATTTGACCAACTCGCCCTAAAACTAGGTAAATCGGTCCAATGGATCGAATGATTGATTCAAAATTGACTAGATCACCCTAAAAAGGGTAAACTAGGTCAAATGAAATCGGATGACTTATTCAAAATTGATTGAATCGACTTAAGAAATGAGTAAATTGGTCCAATGAATAAAATGGAGATTGATGATTTATGCAAAAATCGACCAAATCACCCTAAAAGGGTAAATTGGTCAAATGAATTGATTTATTCAAAATTGATTAGGAATTGACAAAATGGATCGATTGAATCATTCGGCCATTGATGGTTTCAAAAAAAATAGTCTATGAGCCTTCTAAAATCACGATTTGGCCTTCAAATTAATGTGAATTTCTTCAAATTAATGTCCTTTACGCAAGGGATTTTTACCAACTCTGACAAAATGGCCAAAAAGTGATTATTAGACGTTCATATTCCAAAAATCACTCTATGAAAATGATTGGATCCTACCTTACCTTGTGCACTACCCCTTTGGATGGTACAAAATGTAAACGTGCAAGTCTCATTGGATTAAGTATCCGAGACACAAGGTGGCTTATCCCCTAGCATGGGATCGCCTAAATGGCATTCCCTTTCTAGGGTTTAATGCATGATACCAGTTATTAAAAACAGGAAAAAATGCAATTCGAAATGAAACGTGACCTAAGGAACCCTTTATCTGCCAGGGTAGGCCTAGAATGATATGCAATCATTAATCTATGAATGCAATATACAAAAATCTTTAAACGTGCAATAGCCTATCTACAAGGGTAGGTTCTAAAAGAAAGTCATGCCAGACCTCTTATTTCCTAATGTTTGTGAATGCAAAAGACAAGAGACAAGGAAACGTTAGTTCATAACACATAATCACATAACACGTTGGACAATTAAAAAGCAACAAAAAATATATAAGGAAAGGGGGTGGGATCCCTCCCCTCGTGCATGGTGTCCCTAATAGGGTAAGGTCGACTCTACCTTAGGCAATTCTAAAATGGATGCATGAGGTTGGGGTTCACTAATGCATCTAGACTCGATAAGTCATAGGTCCCCGAGCCTTCAGACTTGTGACCAAGGGTCATCACTCCCAAGGCCCTTTGTCGGTGGATCGAGCGATTCCCCAAACACCGCTACGCACACGTCGTGTTACGGCCGCATGTTTGAGTGAATCTATAAAAATCCTCAACCTTCGACTAAAAACTAAAGGCTATTAACCCAAAGTTTAAAGCGGAAGATCGAGTGACCCATTGGATCGTGCTACGCACACGTCGTGACACGATCACACGTCCAAGTGGGTCTCCTAATCCTAAAAGGGTGGAGTGGCGTGACAAGCCACTAAAAGAAAAATAAAGGGGGATGAATAGTAAAGCGTATGCGCGTATGATAGTGCACGTTTTGGAGGGGAGGGATCGAGAACCAATGCGTGGCTCTAAGGGTGACACACACCCCCCCCAAGTGCAATGACAAGCGCGGTATAAACAATTAAACATTCATTCAAACATCCAATCATACATACGTGAGTGAGGGAGCTTGATACGTGAGCGAATCAAAAAGTCCTAAAAATGAAAAATGCAACCCTAATATCCAAATGCAATTCATAAAAGGGGTAGAAAAAGGAAAAAGAATGGTTAAATCAAAAATGCTCGGACCCACTTAGGAAGTCCCCAGTGGAGTCGCCAACTGTCGCGCCCCATTTTTTTTGGAAAAATAAAATGATTGTTTTTGTGATTTTATTGGTTTGGAAAAAGTGAATTTTTTGATAAAAATAAAAATGGGTCTAAATGGGACTTTTGAAAATGCGACGATTTGACCCAAGAAAAAATAGTTCAAAAAGGGTTTTTTATATGAAAAATGGAGTCGCCACTTGGTATAGAGTTAGGGTGTACCAAGTCACCCAAAAAGTGAATTTTTTTAGGAAAAAAGTAAGAAACCCTTTTGAACGACTCCTAGTCCACGCAAACAAAGAAAAAGGTTCGGGAGTCACATTTGACGAAGGGGAAGGCAAGGATAAAAATCCAAGGCACCCCTTCGACCTAGCCAAGGCTAGTTGCGTGATTTAACCCTTATTTTCCTAATAATTTTTTTTTTTTTTTTTTTTACCCAAAGTATGTATTTGCAATTTGGACAAAGACTAATGAATGAGAAATGCAATCCTAAATCTAAGAAATGTCTCTTATGAGGCTTGTGGTCCCATTCACATGAATTGTGAAGGCCAATAAGAAAGACCTCATAGAAAATCGTGAATGATGCAAATGAGGACTCAAATAAGAGTGTAAGTGTGCAAAGTGTAGAGAAGGGCATGTGTGCAATTTGAAAGTGTTTGTGTGCAAATGAATGAAAATATAATTGCTCGTGTGCAAGTGAACAAAAATAGTAAATATATATAAGTAAAAAAATAGGTGCAATGTGTGAGGTGAAAAATAAAGAAGTGAATAGGTGTGTGAATATGGCATATGGATTAAAAAATTTAATGAGGAGAATAATGAGAAAAATGAAAATGTATGAACTTAGAGGAATGCATCAAGTCGGGTACGGGAATGACGCCTAATTTTCGACTTTGATTTTCCCTCGGATTAGAAGGTAAAACTAGCGTGCTAAGGCTATCGAGTAGCCACACTCGCTCGTTTTCCTTATCAAGAGGGGATTTTCACGCAAATGAACCCTAGCTAGCATGAGATGCAAGTCCTAAAGTGAAGGGGAAGGGGTTTGAGGAACATACCAAATGATAAACTAAGGAAAAATGCGTGATATGTGGTGATCATGCACTTAATGAAAAAGGAAAAAAGAACTTATTGGGTCTAGCATTGGACTAGCCCATCCTATGAATTCCGACTAGCGTTGGACTAGTGGAAACGATAAAAGAAGCCACAACTAGCGTTGGACTAGCGTGGTGACATACATTCATCCATTTCATTCATCCACACTATAAAAAGCGAGTAGACATGCGAATCACTTATAAACACGTAGCACATAACACTTAGCATGCTTGACTAGATGCAAAATCCTAATAAAGCATTTAACACATAACACATAGGCATGCAACCATTACATTTGCTAACTAAAACAAAAGGGAAAGGGAAAATGGACCAAATTACTTACTACGCCCTATCTATTACAAGCCAAGAGGTGTACACATACCCCATTAAAAGAATAACTTAAGTGAATGAAATAAATGAAAGGAAATAAGGAGAGGCTAGGAAAGCAAATAGACATGCAATTCACTTAGCACGTTGAGTCACATAGGACAGAAACAAAAGGGATAAAAGAAATTATACCGCCCCTTTGAATGGTGTCCAAATGAAAGAAAAATGGCTTCAAAATAATAAAAAGGTCAAGGTACCTCAAATAGTAAAGTATAACAAAATCACCAAATCTCTCCTAATTGCAATTTAAATGAAATCAAATAATGCATAAGTTTCAAGAAAAGGACCCACCAAGGACCCAATTGCAAGCACTTATCAACCATTCATAGCCGATTGAACATTTTAGAAACTTTGAAAGTCAAAGAGCAAGAAAAAGGTCAAAGCCAATTTATTTCAGAAAATTAAAGAAAATAGGCAAACATAAGCTCATTTGGACACAAAGTTCTTAAACTCTTGCATTAAGTATCACCAAAACATGGACATTAATGAGAGCAAGCAAGCAATCGAGTTGCAAAATTGAGGCTACCATGAACTCAAATGTGAACATTAACCAAGCATTCAAGCCTAATTAAACATTTTAGGAACTTCAAGGGCCCAAGAGCAAAGAAAAGGTCAAGTAAAGATTAAAATGCAACTACTTCTAGGACCAAATTGCAAGCAATGGAACATAATTGGGCCTTTGTAGCATTAACCAAAAATCAAGGGGATCAAAATGATTAGTTTTCCAATTCTTGGGTTATGGAGGCATAAGGGGAAACTTGAGGGGTTAAAGTGCAAATATTCAGGAGCAATTACATGCATGCTACGTAGGAGAGCCATTTTTCTGCACCAATTCTGCCGTGAATTTCCTTCCAACTTATCATGCAAATAGGTTCATCCAATGCCAGGATTTCTACCATCAATCATTGACTAAACATTCAACTTCATTGCAGGATTACAACAAAAATTGAAGCTGTTAACCATCAAGAAAACAAAACTAAACAGCAAAGGAAGAAAGAATGCAGCAAGATTTTCTGCAATTTGCTTCCCAAGCTTTGAAACTTCGGCAGTTAAGAATAGATTAGAAAACTTCTTAATCAATCTTCCAAGCTTTGAACTAATTAACAACTGCACAGCTACCATAATCCAAGCAAGCAAAATCATGTGAGGAACTATGTTAATTCATGAAGGAATGCATGCAAGGCCACGAAGAAACATTCTACAATCAAAGCTTGCTGCAATTTTCCAGGTTTGGTTCATTACCATGGCAGGGAATGCAATTCTCAACAGAGAAAATGGAACTTGCAACCAACATGTCCAGGATGCACTTAGCCAAAGATCAAAGAAATCGTAAACTCCAAAATTTCAAAACAGGATTTGACCCATGCTGCTGCAACAAACCAAAGGACTTCAGCTTGTTGCAGCCAACTTCATGCCAGTGCTCAAACAAACAGAAAAATCAATGGTTTTAAACTTCAGCAAACAAGGCTTTTGAGCTTCAGCAGTTCGCATGGCAGATGCACTCAAGCATTTCAAAACACAAACCCAAACTCAAATTCCTATCAAGCTTATCATGCATGCAAACTAAAGCTTTCGGTCAAAGCTGGAATTTCTTTTGCTTATGCAAGTTGCTGCTACAACTTTAGAGTCCAGAGAGATGGCATTCCGGAGAGATGGCAATCATCATTGACACAAGGTTAAGTGTGCTAACAAAGTGAGGAAACCCAATTCATGAACCAAGGAGGGAATCAAGACATGAGAGCTACGCAGCTTTATGCAACACACAAAGAAACATGAGCAAAGTTCCTACAATTTTTGGGAGATGGAGCCCGCTGCAATTTACTCATGAAGCATGTTCATACAACCATCTTAAATCCAACCTATTAAGTGTAAGTGTTTCCCAACCACTGATGTCAATACCTTAACATACATCCCAACAGTTTTGAAAGTGCACAAAATGTAGCAAAGGTATAACAGCTCATGCATCATAATCAAGCATCAAACAAAATTCAGCATGCCAAATTAGCCACGACTTCAGCAATCAAAAATGAAAAAGGAAACTAACATGCTCAAGCTGCTACAATAAGTCGAAAGACTTAATCTTGTTGCAGCAGAAGATTCGATCTAAGGATTCTAGCGAGCTGCCTATGAACCAAAACAACAGGTCGCAAGTTCCGTTTCTGATGAAGCTTTCGGCAACAATGGTGGCGGCGGGTTCCTTTCCTGTGGTCGCCACCAGTTCCAGCTCCTTCCGTTGGTGGCTTCTCCCTTTTCCTTCAGATTCTCCAGCCCAGCCGCCAACTTGATTTTCAATTTCGTTTCGTTTCTTTTCTGATTTCCTCTCCGACAAATCTAGCCCAAAGCTTCCTTTTTTTTTCTGTTTCTCCTCAGCCCCGACATCCCCCTTGGCTCAGCTTTTCTCTCCTCCAGTTTGTCCACTTAGATTTCAGCCTCACTCCCAAAACCTCCAGCCGCTATCTCATTCTATTCTCAACCCTTCTTGACCCAAGTCGTTCCTCTACTCTCATCTCTCTCAGCCTCCCTGGTGTTTGTTCTCGTTTTTTCCATTCAGCAGATTTGCAGCCGTCCCTTCAGCCTTCCTCTGGTCTTTCTTTTCTTTTCCCAGTTTTTTTTTAATCGCCAACCTCTCTATTCTCTCTGATTTCTCTCTTAGCCGCCAACTCTCCCCGCATGCTCTCCTTGGTTTCCTTTCTATCCACCACCGCCGACCTCTCATCCTAGCCGTCTTCCTTTTTCCCGTCTTTTCCTTTCCCTCTAGCCCCCAAAACCTTTGCCGACCTCTCTTTGTCTTTCTCCCCCCAGACTCCAGCCGTCATCAAACTCTCCCGTCGCTCTCCCTTTCACTCTTTCTTAGCCGCTGTTTTTCTTTTTTCGTTCCCAAAACCCTCCCTTCTTCTTTCTTGTTTTTTTTTCTTTTGCCGTTCACCCCCTCAGATGAAGCCTCTCCTGCGGCTGCTGTCTTCCTTGCTCCTTTTATATGAGCTCCCCAATCCCTTAAACCCTCACCCCAATGGTGAGGATGAAGGGCTTATCCTTCCCTTTCCATCCAGCCATCCGATGGCTCTTGAAATTGTCCTTTGCACGCTGCCAAAAAATTGCAGCGTGCATGCTGCAGTATATATTTATTTTTTATTTTTTTTTACCTAATTAATTAATTAATTAAACAACAAAAATGATAATAATAAAACGATAATAATTAATGATGAAAACAACTTAATTAACATTAGATAAAAATAAACTAAAACCAACAAAAATGCAATTTTCCATTTTTCCATTTTTCTCATTTTTCAACTTAATAAAATAAAATGCCAAAAAGCTGAATTTAACAGAAATAAACATATTTTTGTGAACAAATTTTCCTTTTTTCTCTTTCTTCTCTTTTTTTTATTTTTCCATTTTCATTTTTCCTTCAAGAAAGCATTGAATAAAAACAAAATGACTAAAACATATTTTTGATGTTTTCTTTTCTTTTTTTTTTTTTTTAAAAAAAACTCTATGCTAATCTTAAACTTAAAAACTAAAACTAAAAACTAAAACTAAAAGTGAATAAGAATAAATAGCAAATGAAATAGGTCAACTAAAAGGGCGAAAATGAATAAAACTAAAATATCATAACAACTAATAGTACAAAACACACAATAACGAACTAAAATGCAAGCAATCTAAAATGAAAATCATGAAATAGATGCTACATAGAATTATTCAAAATTTGGTGTCTACACACGCTGCCGACAATTAAGTATCAACTGAGGCAGAAAGGGGCCGTGGTGCGTTGGAGCCCGGCCAGCCGCGTTCGACAGTGTGAGTGTCGTAGCAATTATGCCTACCCAAATGCACTAGTTTTGTCGGTGGCAAAGGAACGCGAGGAGTTTGCTAAGGAAAATACTAAGCTTGAAGCTGCGGTTGCTACATTGGAGGCTGAGGTGGCTCAGGCGAAGATGACCAATGACAAGCAAGCCGCACGTATCATGGAGCTAGAGTATGACGTGAATGAGGCGGAGGACCGAGTTAATGACCTATGTGATCAACTGAGGGATGGTCGCGAGCGTGAGGTCAAGCGAGCTCGCAAGGTCAGGGGTCGTGCTGAGGCGATCCTTAACCTATGCGACGACGGACTCGAGGAATCTAGCGATGAGGCCTCGTATGCTGGGGCCGAGGCTGGGGAGGAGTCTACCCCATCGCCTGGGTCGCAGACCCCGGCAACTGATTAGGCCATGATATCTAGGCATCTTTTGGATAGTGGTGGTTCTTGAATGTACATAAGGAGAGGGATAGAGCCTTAGCTAACCGTTTTGGATGTAGAGTTAGCTACGTGTAAATCTCTTTTGATAGGCCTATCCTCAGTTGGATCTTTTGTGTACGTACGTGCTTTGGCCGTACTTGACTGACTGATTGTATATATATGTTTGGCTTGTATATATGTGTGCTTGTGACCCTGTGTGAAACGTATCAATATGTGTTATGTGAAAGTTTATGTGTTACTTACCTGCTTTATTACTGCTTTGGTTTAGTACTTTTGCCTAGACCGAGTGAACTTATGGAAGGAACACGAAGTGGTCGGGGACGCGGGCGCGGTAGGCAACCCGCACCGGTTAGGGAAACGGGGGAAGCCTCTACTGGACCAAATCCTGAACCCCAGATAGACCCCAACGTTCAAATAGCTGCTGCTATGCAGCAAATGACCAACCTACTCGCACAAGTAGTGCAACAACAGGGCCAGAACCCAAACCCTAACCCCGGAAATCCTGGTAACCACGTTGAGAGCGAGGATAGAGCTCTCGAACGTTTTCAAAAGTTTTCCCCGCCAAAGTTTATTGGGGGACCCGACCCTGATGTGGCTGAAAAATGGCTTGAGAAAATGGTTGATATATTCGCGGCCCTACACTACCCGGACGAACGGCAGGTCACTTTTGCCGTGTTTCAACTGGAGGGGGCTGCCCGTTCCTGGTGGAACGTAATTAGGCAGAAATGGGAGCGGGAACAGATACCGAGGACGTGGGTGAACTTTATATGAGAGTTTAATGCTAAGTTTTCCCTCCGCTAGTCCAGGAGAGGAAGGAGGATGAGTTTATCCGGCTCCGGCAAGGGGCTCAGACTGTGGCGGAGTACGAGAGTCAGTTTACCCGCCTGTCCAAATTCGCGCCTGAGTTAATCATGACCGAGCAACGACGCGTGAGGCGCTTTATTCAGGGCTTGAACGTTGAGATCCAGAAAGACCTCGCGGCGGCTCAAATCACCATGTTTAGCGAGGAAATGGAAAAAGCCCAACGGGTTGAGAGTGCACGGCTGCAGGTCCGAAACTTCCAGGCTAAAAAACGTGGTTTTCCTGGGAGTACGTCTGGACAAGGTGAGAAGAGCACTCCTTCCAAGTTTGGATGAGGAACTGGGGGTGGTCGTCATTCGGGGTCAGGCAGAGGGACTCCGTTCAGGAGTGATCAAGCTGGGCGAGGACCGAGGGGAAACGTTCAGAGTGGCTCGGCTTCTGCACCTCGCGGTCCCTGTGGGCACTGTGGGAAGACAAACCACACCGAGGATAATTGCTGGAGGAAACTGGGTAAATGCCTGCGGTGTGGAAGTGCGGACCATCAACTGGTTACATGTCCGGTCCTGAAACAAGACGGAAAGGGGAGCCAACTACCGTCGAGGACCAATACTGGATCGGCCAAGGGAGACGGATCCAAACCAAAAGTTCCGGCTAGGGTATATTCCTTAGAGCCCCACCAGATCCCAGAGTCTTCCGAGGTCGTAGAAGGTACGATCCCTATCTTCCACCGCTTTGCCAAAGTTTTAATTGATCCTGGTGCCACTCATTCGTTTGTTAACCCTGATTTCATGTGTGGCATCGATATAAAACCTGCTAGTTTACCATATGACTTAGAGGTTAGTACACCTACGGGGAACCAACGTTTGGTGACTAGTATGGTTTATAAGGATTGTGATGTATGGGTAGGTGAAAGGAGGTTTCTAGGAGACCTGATTAGCTTGTCCATTAAGGGGTACGACGTTATTTTGGGTATGGACTGGTTAGCCAAATATAACGCCCAACTGGACTGTAAAACGAAAATAGTTGAATTTCACATTCCTGGCGAGGCAACCTTAAGGTTAGATATAAGGGGTAGGTTAGCCTCATCTGCTCTCATTTCGGGCATTCGAGCTAGGAAACTGATAAGTAGAGGGGCGCAAGGATATTTGGCCTTTCTAATTAATACCCCTACGGATAAATTAAAAGTGGAAGACGTGGCCGTAGTGAGGGAATTTCCGGATGTGTTTCCTGATGAGTTAGTGGCTTTACCTCCGGAAAGAGAGATAGAATTTCGAATAGATCTTTTACCTGGAACTGCACCTATCTCGAAAACCCCTTACCGAATGGCGCCTGCAGAACTTAAAGAGCTTAAGTTGCAATTGCAAGACCTTTTGGAGCGGGGATTCATTCACGAGAGTGAGTCTCCTTGGGGAGCTCCGGTCCTATTTGTGAAGAAAAAGGATGGAACGTTGAGGATGTGTATTGACTATAGGGGGCTGAACAACGTGACCATCAAGAATAAGTATCCACTGCCCCACATCGATGAGTTGTTTGACCAGCTGCAGGGAGCAGTGGTCTTCTCGAAGTTGGACCTCCGACAGGGATACTATCAGTTATTGATAAAGAAGGAGGACATTCCGAAAACTGCTTTCAACTCGAGATACGGGCATTACGAGTTCGCCGTTATGCCCTTTGGACTGATCAATGCTCTCGCCGCCTTCATGGACCTAATGCATAGGGTTTTTAAACCCTATCTAGACCGATTTGTCGTGGTGTTCATTGACGACATTTTGGTCTACTCTAAGTCACGCGGGGAGCATGAGGAGCATTTGAGAGTGGTATTGCAGACGTTACGGGAACATCAACTGTATGCTAAGTTTAGTAAATGCGAGTTCTGGTTGGAGAAAGTGGCATTTCTAGGGCACGTGATCTCTCACGAAGGCATTTCGGTGGACCCGGCGAAGGTTGAGGCCGTGACAAATTGGAAGAGGCCAGGAACCCCCACGGAAATTCGTAGCTTTCTAGGGCTAGCTGGGTACTACCGAAGGTTCATTAAGGATTTTTCCAAACTGGCAGGACCTCTAACTGACTTGACAAAGAAACATGGCCAGTTTATCTGGAACGGCCGATGCGAAACGAATTTTCAGGAATTAAAGAAAAGATTGACCATGGCTCCGGTACTGGTCTTGCCAAATGGAGTGGACGGGTTTGCAGTATATGCAGACGCGTCGCGAGAAGGATTGGGATGCGTTTTGATGCAGAACCGGAATGTGATTGCTTTTGCCTCTAGGAAATTGAAGCTTCACGAGCAGAACTACCCGACTCACGATCTAGAATTAGCTGCAGTTGTGTTCGCTCTGAAAAAATGGAGGCATTACATATATGGAGTGACTTTCGAAGTGTATTCGGATCACAAGAGTCTTAGGTACCTCTTCTCCCAGAAGGAACTGAACATGAGACAACGGCGATGGATGGAATTTCTGGAGGACTACGATTGTACAATCAACTACCATCCGGGAAAGGCAAATGTGGTGGCAGATGCCTTGAGTCGTAAGGTGCAAGTAGCAGGTCTAATGATCAAGGAATGGGATTTGCTAGAATCCGTGTGCGAGTGGAAACCCTGTCTTGGGAGTCATAAGGTGATATTTAGCAATGTAAGGGTGACATCCACCCTACTGGAACGTATAAAAGAGGCGCAAGGCGAGGATTTGATGGTACGGAAGTGGAGAGAGAAAGTGGAAAAGGGAGAAACAATGGACTTCAATTTGAGTCCTGAGGGTCTTTTGAAGTATCGGAACCGAATTGTAGTACCAAAGGACGAGTCATTGAAAGCAGAAATTCTGGAGGAAGCTCATAGGTCTAAGTATACAATCCATCCGGGTAGCAGCAAGATGTATCAAGACCTGAAAGGGACCTATTGGTGGGATAATATGAAGAGGGAAATAGCTCAATACGTGCAGAAATGTCTTATTTGCCAGCAAGTGAAGGCAGAGCATCAAAAGCTATCGGGTCTGTTACAACCCTTGGAGATACCCGAGTGGAAATGGGAAAACATCACAATGGACTTCGTATCCGGTTTACCAAGGACGCAAAGAGGACACGATGCCGTTTGGGTGATCGTTGATCGATTAACCAAATCGGCCCATTTCTTGCCAGTGAACATGAAGTATTCAATGGACAAGTTGGTCCGATTGTACATGGATGAAATTATAAGGTTACACGGCGTGCCGGTGAGCATTGTCTCTGATCGGGATCCACGGTTCGTATCTCGGTTTTGGCAGAAGTTTCAAGAAACCCTGGGGACTAAACTCAATTTGAGCACTACCTATCATCCTCAGACGGATGGCCAGTCAGAACGGACGATTCAAACTCTTGAGGACATGCTACGAACGTGCATTCTGGACTTTGGGGGCAACTGGGGTCAGCACATGACCTTAGTCGAATTTGCATATAACAATAGCTTCCATTCGTCGATTCAAATGGCTCCGTACGAATCTCTCTACGGATGCAAGTGCCGCTCACCGATTTACTGGGATGAAGTAGGTGAAAAGAAAGCACTGGACCCGGCAACCATTCCATGGATGGAAGAGGCTCAAGAAAAGGTCAAGTTGATACGACAACGGCTTCAAACCGCTCAAAGTCGCCAAAAGAGCTACGCGGATAACCGAAGAAAAGACTTGGAGTTCGAAATTGGAGACTACGTATTCCTCAAGATCACACCCTTACGAAGTCTTACAACGGGCAAAGGAAAGAAACTCCAACCACGGTACGTTGGACCCTACAAGATCCTTCAGAGGGTTGGAGCGGTCGCGTATCGGTTGGAACTACCGTCGAGTCTCTCTCGAATCCACGATGTATTTCACGTCTCGATGCTAAAGAAGTACCATCCTGACCCATCTCATGTTTTACAACCGGAGGATATCGAAGTAGATGAATCACTGGTCTATGAAGAGAAACCGGTTCAAGTACTCGATCGAAGAGTCAAAGAGCTCAGAAACAAGAAGATTCCGCTAGTTAAAGTGCTATGGAGAAACCACGGAGTGGAGGAAGCTACCTGGGAGATAGAAGAGGAAATGCGAAAGAAATACCCAAACCTTTTCGGGAATTAAGGTGAGAAATTTCGAGGACAAAATTCTTTTAAGGGGGGGAGAGTGTGAGAACCCGTAAAACCCTAATTATTTTCCTAGGGTTTATTTCCCCTTAATTGCATGTTTTCTGCCTTTTCTGGCTTAGAAATATTTTCTCAGTGGATTTTATGAGCAATTATAGTTTTAAGATGATTTTTCTAGCATTGGTGAATTTTTAGAAAATTAAGAATATATATTGGATGTGGGACCCACTAGTGTGAAAAGTTCGGAAAAATTCGGCCAATAAGGTTAAGTTTCGGATACTGTGTAAGATTTATCGGGTGTTAAGAGATAAGTAGTGTGTGTGAAGTGATTGATGTGAGAGAGAAAAGAATGATAAGGATGCATTTAATAGAGTGACACATGTCACCTTCTTATTGGATGCCTTTTAAGAAACACTATTCATTGTCTTGACTTTTTTGACCAAAGGTTAAATATCCAAAAATTGCACAAAATTCACCATTTTTCTCTCCTTGTTGGCCGGCCACCTTGAGCAAGAAAGGAAGGAGATTTCTTCAATTTTCAAGCTTCTACTTGGTGCAAATCAACCAAAAACATTTGCTTCCATCCATTTTACTCCATAAAATTCTTCCTTCTAGTGCTAGCAAGTTGTTTGGTGAACTTTGTTTGAAGGACTAAGGTGCTCCACATCTTCCTCTCTCTTGGTTCTTGGTAAGTGAAGCTTGAAACACCCTACTACCTCTAATGATGCTTATTTTGTGCTTAATGGGGGCATGAGAGAAGGAATATATGATTTGTTTCTTGATTTGGTTTGTTTTGGTGAAGTTTTCCATTTTATGATGATTTTTCTGGTTTAATTGGATTATGATGGTGTGGTTGTTTGTGATGATTGGCAATGGACTCTAATGGCTCTAGTGGATGTGAAATGTGGATAAATGCAATCAATTTTGGATTTGGTGTGAAAATTGAAAAGCTAGGGTTCTTAAATCCCCAATTCTGTCCGGTTTTAGATCACTGGGTTAGAGGCCGAATTAGACTTTGCTCAAAACATGAAAGTTGTAGGTATTGATGTGTTTGAGGTGCCTGTAAAATTTCAGGTCATTTGGATTAATGTAGAATGAGTTATGACGAAATTACTGTAGCTGTTCTGCTTTGGACAGAATGTGAAAACTGCGATAGTAATTGGCTATTTTGACTGGAATTGGTTTGGATTTTGGAGTTGGTGTCTTCTGATGAAATGTAGCTGGATGACTTAGCTAACTTTTTCCTTTGGAATTTCGGCATTTGGACTTGTATGGACTGAGATATACCGATTACAGTTTTCTGTGTTTTGCAAACCTGTTTTGGTAATTCTGGTATAGTATTTGGCATTTTCGACCTAGTTAAGCTAGGAACTGGATTGAGTGACCTTCTACATTGTTGTATCCCTGTTTCATAGCTTCGAAACGGTGGATCTTACACCCCCATCCGATAACCGTAGAGAATTTGACGCCATTACCGCATAATAAGGGCAAAACAGTTTTCTATTTGGGGCCAAGACTAAGGCCATTTTCTAATTTCTGGTTTGCTATTATGCTCATTTATGCATACGAAACCCTTTTGGGGTTGTGTTTAGCATTGCGATATGGCTCGGTATCGAGTCTCATTGTATGTGTTACATGTTCTAGGGCTTGAAGGTAGTGCACGACGGCTTGGTGATCGTGGTACATGAAATACCACTTTCTCACTTGGTGAGTATACCACTCACTAAATTGTTACTATGTGGCTTGGTTAAATGTTATGTGATGCCTTGATGGCTTACTTGGATATTGAAATTGATTAAGGTGAGGGTGTACTTGACCGCCCTCACCTCTTTTGATATTGTCACTGAATGGCTACCGTTTTATTGCATTACTGAACTTGATATATTGGTTGGTGAATTCCATTTCATGGAAACTGAATTGATGTCGTTTGGACGATGTCCAACGGCCTTACTGCATTACTGAGCTCAACCCCGTTTGGTAGTCAATTGGATCGAGCCGGCGAGGGCTTGGTCGTGAAGATTGAATTGCCACGGGGACTGTACTGGGGAACCTTGTGGTAATGAGACCCTTGGTTCCGGTAAACTCGAGTATTACCAAAACTACTGAAATGGAGTGCGGGCCCGGTTGGGGTATGTTGGGTGGAAGGAAGTGGAAGTAAAGGGTGGTCTACGGTTTGGTACTTTTAACATTGACGGAGAGTCAATGGGGTTGGATCAAGATTACAAGCGTGGAATTGGGCTCTTGAGAGCCGACCGTATCCTTTTACCGTTTTGCTTCATTGCTTATTTGTGCACTTTAAATGAAAGTTCATTCTTATATGACTTTGATTGCTTATTGGGTGGTATACCACTGGGCATTAGCTCATTCCGTGTTATTTGTTTTCCTTACAGGCAAATGAACACTTTTGGGAAAGGTTATGATAGTTGAATGCAAGTTGAGCTCATGTATATGTATTTTTGAATAGCTCCTTGAGGGTGAAAACCCTAAGTACTTTGATTCCACCAATGTTTGGTGTGTAATTGGCTACTTGGATATGTATGAACTAAATGGATACTTTGGTAGGCCGTTTGGCTTGTAAAGGTTGGTTTTCAATGTATATATCTGATTGGTAAATGTTTGGATTGATTTCGGAGTGACACGACTTTCAAACGGAAAAGGAAAAAAATTTGCCGAAGATGAACAGTGGCGAATCCGGCCAGGAATCCGGCCAGAAACTGGCCGGATTGCAGGCCGGATTGCCTGGGAAAAAATGAAATCCGGCCAGACAATCCGGCCGGAATCTTGGCCGGATTGCCGGCCGGATTCAGTGGGAAGTTTGAAAAAAATTGAGGGCTCTCGGCCTTTTATCCGGCCGAGAATCCGGCCGGAAATCCGGCCAGATTCCGGCCGGATTCTGACGTGGCCTGCATTATTCATTTCGGCTTCGAATTTTCGTTTTTTTTTTATTTTGAGATTTTGACTTGTTTGCGCGCATCGTTATGTTCCGGAACGTAATAGACCGACGTAAATAGTACCGTTAGTCCTAGCGAGAGCTGGGCAGGCAGTCCGCTAACCCCTTTGGTTCGCCTTAGGGGAAGGTGGGGCTGTCACACATACAAATCATCTATAAACACGTAGCACATAACATTTAGAATGCACGACTAAATGCAAGAGCCTAATAAAGCAAATTAACACATAGCAACAAAAACAAGCAATGAACCTATTATATTTGCTAACTAAAACAAAAGGGGAAGGGGAAAAATGGACAAAATTACTCTTCAAACCCTATCTATTACAAGCCAAAAGGTGTACACATACCCCATAAATAAAAGAATGACTTAATAAAAGCAAAAGTAAATGAAATAAATGAAAGGAATTAAGGAAAGGCAAGGAAAGCAAAATAGACATGCAATTCTCACTTAACACGTTGGATCACATAGAGGAGAGACAAAAAAAGGATAAAAGAAGTTATACCTCCCCGTTTGTGATGTTAGTAAAATGAACAAGACTTAACTTGGGCTAGAGTCACCAAAGAAAGAGATAACTTGGGCTAAAACCATCAAAGCAAGGGATTAATGCACCAATTTAACAGTAAAATGAATAATAGGCAAAAAGGAAACTCAGAACACCTTAGAAACTTCAAAAGGTGTATTAACAAACCACCAAATTCTTCCCTAATTGCGACTTAAATTAAATCAAATAAGGCACAAATCCAAGAGAGTAAAATTATCGACCAAATTTCTAAAAAAAGGAAAACTACAAAGGACCCAATTGCAAACATTAATCAATCATGCGAGTCCAATCGAAACATTTAAGAACTTCAAAGGTCCCAAAAATAATAAAAGGCCAAATAACGGTTCAAATTGCAATCAACTTAGGACTTAATTGCAAGAGATTGAAATGTAATTGGGCTTTTATAGAATAAAAGGGGACTTGAGGGGTCAAAGTGCAATTTTTATAACATTTTGCATGCAAATTTCATGCAAAGCCACGATGCATTGTTCTTCATAAGAAACGCTCCTGATGAAGCTTTCTGCAACTAAACAACATCGCTGTAACTTCCATTTTCGCAAGCAAATATCAACCTCAAACACAAATTTGATCAAAACCTTTCCACCAAACATCCAAACACTTAATCTAAGCGACATGACACACACTTTTGACATTCACATGAACCAAACATAGAAAGGAAAGACATGCAAATGCTGAAGAATTTTATGGAAAAATGGTTTAGCAATCCTGATTTGATGCAAAAAATGGTTTACCAAAAACTGGTTTATGCAAACTCAACACCAAACTTCCACCCCTCCTTTCTACACAAGACTGACTAACAGATTAGAAGAGGCTAAAGCCTAGTGCATGATCACGGACAAGGAGAACAGCAACAATAGGAGCGGCAACCTTTGCCCTGCTGCAATTTTTTACAGCTATTTCATAGTTTTTGATGCAAACTCTTTCCACCCAAATACAGCTAATAACTTCACAACAAAGACTTAGACTATAAAGGCTAGTTTTCCAACATTTCCGACCTCTCAACAGAGGAATTGGACATAAAAAATCAGCAACCGAAACTGATCATGGAACAGCGAAGCAATCAAACATTTTGCAATCACTGTCTACCATTGTTGGAATCTCCATTGCTGCAACACACATTACTATTCTAGAGAGCAGCAAATTCATGCAGTGGCATTACTCAGAACAGTAAGCAAATTAAAAAAACAATTTTGGCCATGCGAGAACTTCAGCCACCAGAAAAAACATTTTTACCAACATTTCGCTGCAACAAAGCTGAGATTTTCGACCTTGATGTAGAAAAATTATGTGAGAGCAAACAGTTAAACATCATTTAAACTTAAACATTCAAATCCTCAAACACTTTCCTACTTCACAAACGTAAGACTCTTTGGATTTAAGCACAAATTTTTAGAAAACAAACATGCAAACTTTCGACAAGAATTTCTGCATTCTCTGGGTTTCATCCGAAGCATATTTCAAGCCAACGAGATTATGCAACTTACTTTTCCACTTGCACAACTTAAATGCCCAAAATTCATAAAAATTAAAGGAGAGTAACATCAAGAGGATCAAGGAGATCAAACATGGCAAAGTTGTGGAATAAACTTAGCAACACAGCGGCAAAAAAAAATTCGACAGTTTATGCCTGATAATCTGATAAGTCGACCCAAACAGGGGAGAAGACTACCTGAAAATGCTTTCTTGACCAGTTACAGATGAGATATCCCGATGAAATCAAGCTTTTTTTCAGGAGAAAATGAAACCCACGAACTGGGTTGCAAGAAACTCCAGTGCTGATGCCGGCGATGCCCACCGAAGACCCTTCCTTTTCTTTTTGAAGTTCTCTCTCTCTTATCTCAAAACCTTTTCCCAGCCGTCACTCCCCAACTCCTTGCTCTCGGTTTTCTCTCTGCCGTCGCCTCTCACTTTTCTTTTGCTCTAGATCTTTTCGCCGTCCCTCTGCTCTCTTTCTTTTTTCTCATCTTTTCTAGCTCTCCCCCCAGATCTCCAACTCAGCCGCCCCCTTGCTGCCTTTCTCCGACACTCAGCTTTTAGCCGTCAGCCGTTCTTTTCCTCTCCAGATTTTTCAGCCATCACCTCTCTTCCCTGGTCTCCCTCTTTCACTCTTTCTTTTATATGGCCTCAGGAAACTAAAACCCTCTTAGCAATGGTTGGATGAAGCCCACTGCATTTTTGGGAAACCATCTGATGGTTCTTGATACTCCACCATTGAGATTTCTAGACTAAGCTAGGTGGACTGTACTGTGATCATCAGACGGGACTAACCCAAGCCAAAACAGCCGAGAAATGCTGCTGTAAATTTCTTCTGCTGCGGCTGAAATCGAACGTGGCTCTTTTTTTTTTTTAATAATAATACAAAAATAATATTTTAAATAAAAATCAGATAATAAGAAGAAAATTCGGAATAAAAGATAGAAAATAAAATGGCTAACAACAAATTATGTTTCATTAATGATTTTCTTTTTTTCGTTTTTTCCCTTTTTTTTCATTTTTCATATTTTTTCCAAGAAAACATTGAATTTAAATCAAAACAACTAAAACATAATTTTTTGAATGCTTTTTCTTTTTCCCGAGAAATTCTATGCTAAAGCTTAAAAATAAAATAATAAAAATAAAAAACTAAAAAACTAAAAAGTGAATAAAACTAACACGACAAATAAAAACTAAAAAATAAATAGTAAATGAAATTACACTAAAATTTTGGTGTCTACAGGGATGGGAGGATTACCTTTAGCCTTTTAAGAGTCAAAGCCAAATCTAGGTCCCTGCGAAGCCCTTGTGTTCCTCTTGTTTTCTTCACTGTCCGAGATTTCCCTTGCTTGCTTCACTCTTACCCAAAACCGTTTTCTTCCTCCGTCGTTTCTGAAGCTTTCACCAGCTTTTTCCTCCAATTTTTGCCCAAATCTCTTCCTTCTCAGCCCAAAAGTTCGTTCTTTCTATTCTTCCGAAGCTCCTCCCTTTCACTCTCGGTTTCCCTTTCTGTCTAGTCACTTTTTTCTCACTCTCCCTTTATTCTTCTCCCCTTTGCTGGTTTTCTTTCTCTTTGTTTTCCAGCCGCCAACACTCTCTACCCTTCTATTTTCACTCGTCCCAACTCTCAGCCGTTACCCCCGACTCCCAGCTGCTGTCCCTTTCTTTTTATATCAGATAGCCGACCCTCAAAACCCTGATATCAAGGGCCCTCATAAACTTCATTTCACTCTCTTTGTCGTGGTCATCCGATTGATTTTTATTGATCATCCTTGATTGCGGATGAAGACCAGGTGGGACGAAAGAAATGATCAAACGGTGGAGAAAAACAATAAGGAGAAATGAAGGAAATCCGTGGCTAAGGAGCTGGAAAATTTTATTTGCGTTTTTGTAGAAAAAACATGAGGAAGGGTTTTGATGCGATGCTTCCCATGGTCCGTGAGCCTGTCCCCTCTTTTTTCCATCTCCGTCATTTTCATCATTTTTTCATTTTTTATTATTATTTGTTTTGTGTTTTTTTCTCTTTTTCCTTTAAACAAACAAATTAAATAAATAAGAACGAATGCTAATAATAATGCAAGAAATTGAATTAAAAACTAGAAAATTAAAATAAAGTTAAAAAATGGAATTTGAGAAAAAAAATTGGTGTCTACAGTTTGCCCCTCTTTGTTTGAGTTTTGGAAAAACTTGAGACAAAGAAGTAGACACCAAATATTTACCTGTGTTATTCGGCTGCAGCTACTCGAGTAACTGTCGTTATTGAAACGAGAACTGACCTCTTTAATGAGAACTTTAAAATGGGGTTGACCCAGACGGAAAATTTAAACTGGACTGACCCGAACAAGAAATTTAAAACGGGACTGACCCAAGGGAACTGACCCCAATATAAAATTTAAAATCGGGACTGACCCGAGGGGACTGACCCGAGGGGACTGACCCTAACATGAAAATAAAATCGAGACTGACCCGAGGGGATTGACCCCAACAGAAATTTAAAATTGGGACTGACCCCAACATGAAATTTAAAATCGGGACTGACCCGAACATGAAAATAAAATCGGGACTGACCCGAGGGGACTGACCCCAACATACAATTTAAAATCGTAGTATGCACACTAGTGGGACTGACCCATGTTTAGTGGCAAAGACAATAAAATGCACGCTAATGGGATTGACCCATGTTTAAAGGCAATGAAAATGAAATGCTCACTGGTGGCACTAACCCACGTTCAGTGACAGTGAAAATGAAATGCTCTGACAATCGGTCAGTGGGATTAAACCCAAGCCTGCCGTGATGAAAATTGATTTGATTTTTGATTTTTGATTTTTTGACTTTTTTTGATTTTTTTGATTTTTTTGATTTTTTTTGATTTTTTTGATTTTTTTTTTCCATTTGGCAGGATCTTCTCAAAATAATTTGCCCCAATTTCCACCAATTATTGTGCAGCTAATCATTTGATTTGCGTTACGGCATAGTTGCTCCTCCTTAAGGCCTCGATTCGCAAGATTCTAACTTATGCTTCTTCATCGATTTCAAGCCATGGATTCCTGCACAAAGGGCTTATCCAAGTACAACATGCACTTAAGTTTCTTGATGCATCTACTACTCATGAAAAGAGCAGTATGATTGACTTAAAAACGTCTTGCTTGACTCTTGGACGAAATCCTTAAATGGGTTACAAAAATTTTGCCCCGGTGTGGTGCATTGTCATTTTCACTTGAAACTTTCCTTCGAAAATTGTGTAAACATGAGTCTTCATGTGACCTTTCCAAATCTTATCATCCGTGATGTCCATTTTTGTTCAGCAAGCTGTTTTGACATCAAGCCACTTTGAGACTTTCAATTTCTGACATTCCATTGAAACAAACCTCTCTGTCTGGAATCAAGATGGTTAACTGTTCGTTGTTTCATCATATTTTTCTAGGGATGAACAGATCCAAATGCTCTTTTGATTTGATCAGTTGGATGAATACCCGAGCCTGCCTTTATTTGGGTCAGTGGGATGAATCCTGAACCTGCCTTTGATCATGGAATTTAGCCAAACGATTGGTCACTGAAAACTTTTCTAGATTTTGACATTCCATTACCAAGTCCAAATTGATACTCTCTTGTCCAACTGCAAAACTTATCTCCAAGTTTTCTTGCTCTTGCTGTGAGATCATCCATGACTTTCAATAGAAGCTGATCCTTAATGCTTCCTGATGTTATCCTCTAATGCTAATCTGAGCAACCCACACTCCCATATTCTAAATTGGCATTCACAGACAGTATTGTTGCTGGTGGAAGGCGACGCAATTTTTCATAAGCTGTGTTATCAAGACAAGCCTTCTTTTGGTGTTAAACATCAGCGATCCATCATCAATCTCACATCATCTTCAACCTTGTCAACAAGTCGATTTGCTGCTTTAGCCCACCTAATCTCCTCCATACTGATATTTTGAAGATCTTGGGAATCTTGTGACACTGGGTGAAGTTCATAAGTAGCACTCTCGCGCTTCTTCATCAATTTTCAGTTGTAAACGCCTGCGCAGGGGCTTACCAAAATACAACATGCAACTATTCCTCATGAAAAAGCAGTGTTATTGCAATTAAAAGTATATTACTTGACTCTTGGGTGAAGTCCTCAAATGTGTTCCAAAAACTTGCCCCAGTGTGGGCTTATTTCGTGAAATCTCACAAATAAAAATTTGCCCCAGTGTGGGCTCCCTTGATTGTAAAAATTTGTTCAGATGATTCCCCATTTATTTGAACAAAGAGAAACCGCACTTCTAAAATTTAGAAAATAGTCATATATATAATGTGAAGAAACTTAGACGTCGAGTTTGAACTCATGCAGAAATTTCATGATGAATCCCTCAAATAACACCAAATTCAAAAATATTTCTTCCTCACTTTTGGCATCGGTGCTTAGGGTAACGGGTCACCATTTCTTGTTAGCTCGTCTTTCAAGACCAATCAAGTGGGCGTTATTTCTGATTTGGAAGTGGCTAAAGGAAAAAGGGAGGTCAAGGTTTGTCTTATTCTTGTGCCCCAATGGTATGTAACCTATTCAACATCACATCTTAGTGAAAGTAAGTAGTTTGCCACCCCTATTTCTTGAGAAAATTTAGTCAGCATATAAGCTTTCTAGGCTTGTAACGTATGGGTAGAAACGATAGCTAAACATGTGAAAACTGGTCATTCCCTTATGATCACAAATGATTGATAGATTTCTTATGAGCATAATCCCCACTTTGGGTTGCCATGCAGGATAAGTCAATGATGGACTTTATGAGCTTGTAATGTGGCTTGAAAATGATAGTTAAAGAATAAGACTTTCAAGGACATTGCACCAAAGATATCATTTTTCCAAAATTGCCCCTATTTTGAACTCCAAGATCTTGGATTTTGTTTGACTTTTATCATCACTCAACAGGGATTTCAACATCGAATCTTTTTGCATTTTTCTTTTGCATTCATTTCGCTTGCTTTTTCTTTTCTTTTCAAATGTGCCCTTGCGGATTTTCACATGATGAGCAGTGTCAACCTCATCTAATCAATTCAGAAATACATCCTAAAAAATTTCTCGGCATCAGTACCCGAGCATCACTTGCCAATTAATTTACAAAATTTCTCGACAGAGATATTGCAAAGAACAAAAGTCAGGGCTTCCGGCTTTTGTAATGGGGTCAGGTGGGGTGCTCAGAAAAGTTAAGGTTTGAAGGTGAAATTCTGAAAGTGGTTTAAATGATCTGAGATCGCATTATTGTATCAACCCTCTTTTAGGGTTAAATCATAACTTGCCCCAATTTATTCTCAATTGAGGCTCTTTTTCTCTTTTTGTTTTTGATTTTTCCTTCGGCTTTCTGTCATTCTTTTGAATTTTTTCCAAAAATTTGCCCCAGTTTACACTCAACCGAGGTTCTCTTTTCTTTTTTCTTTTGATTTTGTTGCTTTATCACTTTTCACCTCTTGGGACTTTTCTTTTCTTTTTCAACTCAAACTTGCCCCAGTATGGGGTTTGCTATTCTCAGGGGTTGTCAAACGAAGTGTTTTATTCTTAAGGCTCAAAAGGGATAACTAGGGATAGAATGTTTGATTGGAAAAGAAGAGGGTCTGACCTTTTATTCCATTTCTTACATTAACTCTGAAAGGAAACTTTCATTAATGCGAAATTTTTTTTTTTTTTGCATGTATCTGAATTAATTGATTGAGAAAGACTCCTGTTCATTCATATCGGTGAAGCATAGGTGATCCGCCGGACAAACTCTTCCTTCTTTTCTCTTTCTCTCTTTTCTTTTCTCTTTTTTTCTTTTTCAAAATTGAAGCCTAGGTAGAATAAATTTTTCCATTCGGGGTTCTCTCTTTCTTTTAATTTTAGCATTTTGCTTTTTCTCGTTTTTGGGAAAATTATCCAATCTCCTTCCCCAATGTGGGGTGCGATCATAGGTGCTTTGAAAAGAACCACCGATTTTAGCTCAAATGAGGATGCAAGGGGTAAAACAGTGTTTAGGTTATAGAAACGATGGCCAAAACATCATTCTTACGCTTCATGACAACCAAAGTAATGAATTGCTCATTGAAAATCCATTTCCTTTTGATATTTGAAAATTTTCCAATGTAGGTTAGTGATCATTAAGGCTCTTATTTGAAACGAAACTATTCGTTCAAAGACTCAAATGGGAGAGCAAATGATAAAATCTGTATGGGTAGAGAAACGAACGCTCGAAGTATCATTCTAAATTTTCAAAATAAACAAGGATAATGCACATTTTTGCTTTCACTTAGATGTGAATTGAATATAATTAGAAACAATGGACATTTTTCAAGCAAAGATTACCCCAATTTGTAATTTATCAATCAATGTGACTGATTTTATTTTGGGGTTAAGTGAAGGAGAGAAGGTATCTCATTGGGCCTTTTGAGTGACCACTCACCCTTTTTTTTCTTTTTTTTTTTAAACTCTGAGCACTCTTATTGTATAGCTCGGATCACCAATTGAGTGTACGTAAGGATTTTAGAAAGTATACACTCGTGAAATTTCAGGCTGGAGGTTGAGGAAATCTCAATTTAGCTTTATTTCCCAAAATTCATCATGAAATCTCTGATGAGCAAAAGAATGAAATGTACATGAATACAATAATTATCCAAAAACTTTATTGCTGAAAAAGTTTGAAACAAAATTTCTTGTTCAATTACAATACAAATAAGAAAAACTTCTAAAAAGCTCCACATATACACTTTTTGTCTCCTTTTCTTTTAGAACAAAAATGTATTAACAAACAAAACTTTCTTTGACTAACAATTATGAAGTCTCTTAGACGCTTTAGCCTAACGCTTCCAAATAGATCCTTCATGCTTTACATTGTAGGATCTGCCCAAGAATCAAGTAATGCTTTTCAAACTTTATCGGATCAAAATTGTTATCAGATATAGAAAAATATTGTCACCTTATTGAAACATTTTTGTGAATGCAGGGGAAGGGGGAAAAACAAAAGAAAAAACACCCTGAGTTAGTAAGCAAGACTATAAAATCGGTATGCATGTCCTATGGGGGAGCCCTTCTTATGCCAAGGGTAGGCCTAGCATGAAAATGCAATCCTCTAAGGTAGGCACCATACAATACCTGATGAATCCGATCAACTGAAAAATAATATGAAAAAGTTTGATCAATTGGAATAAGAAGAGACATTTGTCCTAAAAATGAGGACAAAGTCCGAATGGATTGACTGCTTTGATCAACACATAAAATGATGTGTAAAAGGGGTTGCAATGTCTCGATTACTTTTATTCAGTGACCCTTAGACTCAAACCCTAAAGGGGAAAAACGGGTCAAATGGATTGGATAAAATTGATGATTTATTAAAAAATGACCGAATTGTCCTAAAAATAGGTAAGCTGGTCAAATGAATTGAATGAAATTTGATTTATCCAAAATTAATTGAATCACCCTAAAAAGGGTAAATTGATCAAATAGATTGAACGAAACTTGATTTATTCAAAATCGGCTCGATTGCCCTAAAAATGGGTGAATTGGCCAAATGAATGAAATGGAGTTAATGATTTATTCAAAAATGATTAGATTGTCCTAAATTTGAATTGACAAAATGGATTGGATGAACTTGATGGTTTATTCAAAATCGATAAGATTGCCCTAAGAATGGGTAAACTAAATCAAATGCTTTATAAATCGACTATACTGCCCTAAAAATGAACAAATTGATAAAATGAATTGGATGAAATTAATGAATAAAATGGGCCAATGGAGGGAATTGAATTGACAGTTTATTTGAAAATCAATCTATCCACTGGTAGTTACAAAAATTTATTGTGATGCATTAGTCTATGTGTGACGCCCCGAAAAGTATGAGTGCGAGAATCTGAAAATTTTCTAATTTTCTAGGGTTTATTTTATTTAATCGCCCGCCTTTTCTACATTTTCTGTATTAGAAAAATTCCCCAGATAAAGTTTATGAGTAAATATAGTTTTAAGATGATTTTTCTAGTATCGGGTGATTTTTGAGAAATAAAGAGCGTATATCGGACGTGGGACCCGCTAGTGCGAAAAGTTCGGAAAAATTCGGCCAGTTAGGTTAAGTTTTGGATACTGGGTTTAATTTACCGGATGTTAAGAGATAATTAGAGGTTGCTTAGATGGTTAATGATGGAGAGACAAAAGGATAAGTGTTACAATTAAAAGGTGCTAGGTGTCGCGACCCGATTGGAGTTGGACTTTGACTTAACTTTCTTACCTTTACTAAATACCAAAATTTGACCAAAAATATCCCATTTCTTCTTCCTTCTTGGCTGAACACTTGAGAGAAAGAAAGAGAGGAAAAGTTTCATCTTCAACTTCAAATCCAAGCCAAATCTTAAGTTCCAACCATTGGAAACTCAAATTACTCCATACAAAGTGCTAGTTAAGGAAGATTAGGAACTTGAATGGAAGGATTTTTGGAGGACAAAGCCTAAGCTCCTACCTTTCTTGTGGTTTTAAGGTATTTTGCCAAGAACATCCTCTTTACTTCAATTAACTGCTTATTAGTGGTTTTAGTTGTTTTAGATGTTGTTTTGTGGAAGATTAGCACTTGAATGCATGAATTCCAGATTAGGGTTTCACTAACCCCTATTCTGCCCGTTTCTGTTTGACCTGGTTAGAGGCCGAATTGGCCTTAGCACAAAACATGAACGTTTTCGAGAATGATGTTTTCTAGTTACCTGTAAATTTTCAGCTCAATCTGAGCTCGGTAGCCTGTGAAAAGACTGACATACCCCTGCTATCCTGTTTCTATCCGAGAATAGTAATCAGCTTTGGTCATTGGGTAGTTTGACTGGGAATACTACCGATTTTGTTGTTTATGTCTTCTTAGGAATTATAGCCTTGTATCTTAGCTTTCAAATGGCTTTGGAAGCACTTGAATTGGAGTTGTATATGCTGAGATAATTGGGAAATACCCAGACTGGTCTAGGTAGGAGTTCAGCGAACAGGGTTGTCTTTTCACCCAATCTGACCGTGACTTTTTACCATGATCCTTACCGAATTAGATTTTGGCCAAAACATGAAAGTTTTACCCAATGGTATAAACTAGTAGCCTTCAAAATTTCAGCTTGATCCGACCACTGTAGAATGTGAAATGACCGCAATACCCTTGACTGTCCATGAAACCTGTTTCGCGCCCAGAATTCTGTTTTTGTGTAGTTTTCCAATTTTGATCATGAAAATGCATGATTTGGCCATGGAGGTCTTCATAAGAAATGTAGGGTTGTGTTTTATCTTCGAAACACCATAAGATACACTTCAATCGGACTTCGGTAGCCTGAATTATTGCTGTTTAACAATTGTGCGGTTAGCCAACCTGTTTGTGAGATTCTGGTTTCATATATGTCAATTTTGACCTAGTTGTACTATGAACTGGACTGAGCGACCTTCTGTAACATTGTAGCCCTATCTCTTAGCTTCAAAACGGTGGGTCTTACAACTCCATCCGATAATCGTAGTGCCAATGGTGCCAAAACCGCTAATGACATCAAATCTGTTTTGGGTTTTAGGGCTTGGATTCGGACAAGATAATGGTATATGACGGATGGGTTCTGAGCCGTGGAGGTGAGTGACCCTAAACTGTTTCCAAAGTTACTTATGAACCGTTTATTGCACTATTTACTTGATTGCATATCATGAGTGCTTGCATGTGGCCCATGACATGTTTTGGCTTAAATGAGCACTTGGAATTCGTGTGCTGAACACCAACGTCTCCACCTCTGTGTACTGTTCATCTGGAGCAAATGGCTCCCCCTCTGATTGTTTACTGTTAAATGTTTGTTTGGAGCGTTGGGTGTTTAAGTACAACGATTTCACTGGCTCACGAGAGCAATAAATGTACATTTGATCTTAGAATCATGGCATCACTGAAATGAACGATTGTGAAACTGATTTGCTTACTGGTTTTATTGGTTACTCACCGAGCTTTTAGCTCACCCCAAAATGTTTTATTCCCCTCCACAGGGCTCAAGGCGAAGGAAGGACTTGTAGTACTTATTCACGTGACTGGATGGCATATATCTTGTACAGTTTGGATTTGGAATCATTTGATGTATAGTTTGGGGAATCGTTTCCACTTCGCTTAACATGTAATTATTGGAGAATTTGATGTAATTTTTGAGATTTATAGTGTAATCTGTTTGAGGAATGTAGTGAACGACTGAGTTCCGGCGAGAGATGGGCAGGCGGCCCGCTGAACCCTTTGGTTCACCTTAGGGGGAGGTGGGGCTGTCACACTATGAGCCTTCTAAAATCAAATTTTGGCCTCAATTTATTTATCGTATCAATAGTGAGGAATTACTTGTGAATTTCTTCAAATTAATGTCCTTTAAGCCAGGAATTTTTACCAATTTTGATAAAATGGCCAAAAAGTGATTATTAGACGCCCATATTCCAAAGAACACTCTTGAAAATGATCGGATCCTACCTTACCTCGTGCACTACCCCTTCGGATGGTACAAAATATAAACGTGCAAGTCTCCTTGGATTAAGTATCCGAGATACGAGGTGGTTTATTCCTAACACAGGATCCCCTAAATGGCATTCCCTTTCTAAGGTTTATGCATGATGCCAGTTTATCAAAGCCAGTAAACATGCAATACACAAATGAAACGTGTCCTAAAGGAACCCCTTTTTGTATGCCGGGGTGAGCCTAAAATGAAGTGTATTTAAACGTGTCACATCAAATAGGGTAGACTCCTAGAGAGTACCATGTCAGGATTCTTATTTTCTAGGGCTTATGAATGCAATTGGAGACAAAAACCAAGAAAAGTTAGTTCAATCAGATAAATACACATAACACATTGTAGCAAAGCAATAAGAAGATAAAGCAACAAAAGGAAAAGAGGGGTTGGATCCTTCCCCTTGTGAATAGTGGCTAATAGGGTAAGGCAGACTCTACCCTAAGGCAATTCTAATATGGATGCATGAGGCTTGGCTCACTAATGCATCTAGACTCGATAGGTCATAGGTCCCCGAGCCTTCAGACTTGGAAACCAAGGGTCATCAATCCCAAGGTTCTTTGTCGGTGGCTCAAGCGATTCCCCAAACACCGCTACGTACACATCGTGTCACGGCTACGTGTTTGAGTGAATCTTATTTTAGGACTATAGTTTATCTTTTGCATTGCTAAACTTTTGTACCAAGAGTTGTACCTCTGGTCTGTACAACTGGATATTTTCTACTGTTTTTGGATGCTATGACTAAGTGTTTCTGGTGCTATTTGATGTTTCTAATGTGATGTTGCTATCTGATGTTTTTGGATGAATGTCTCTGATATTATGTTATGATTGTGCTAAGCATGAATGGATGTTGCTGATACTATCTGATTGCAAAATCTTTGTTTCTGATAGATCGTGCTGATATTCTGTTTTTGTGATGACAAAAAGGGGGAGAAATGGATTAGCACTGATGGTGATATAAAGAAATTAGTTAGGGGGAGTCAGTTTTAGGGGGAGTTGCGTTTCTTCTCGTATACTCGTACACTTCGTTAGGAGGAGTTGTAATCCCAGCTTGTATTTCTACTTTTCTTTTTGCTCTATCCAAGTGTTTTGTCATCATCATAAAGGGGGAGATTGTTTATCTCAATTCATATCTTTTGATGATTACAAAACAAACGGATGATACTAATACTTTTGTAAAGACTACTTTCAGAAATGGCATTAAAACAGGACTGTGGACTCAGAGCAAAAAGAAGATAAAAAAGGTGAAAAGTGATGAGAAAGATGTCGGACGCACAAAAGAAGAGTATCGGACGTCCGACATTCATTGAGTAACTTCGGACGTATGAAGAACTCTGTCTCGGACGTCCGAAATAGACAAATCAGGGCTTCTACGATTACTGATCATGATCGGACGCTCAACACCTGTGTATCGGACGTCCGACAAACGTTGCTGCACTTCGGACATAAAACATTGGACGCATCGGCCGTCCGAAGGAATTGAAGAGGAACCTTCAAGTCTGCATCTCACCCTCGGACGCATGGTGAGAGGGGATCGGACGTCCTAAGAGGTTCAAGAAAATTTCTCAAACTCACTGACCTCATTCGGACGTATAAAAACTGGCTATCGGACGTCCGACAGCACCAACGGCTAGTTGACTCTTCAGATGCCATGTATCCGTTGACAGCATTTATTGAAGAGTTTTTTGGTCTCCTATAAAATGAACAAAGTCAACGACTTCAAAAATACTTTGCACATCAAGTCTACATTAGATTGTGAGTGATTCAAGTGTTAGAATACTCCAAAGAAATATTTGTATTCTTAGCTTGTGCATTTTTGTCTTATAGCTTTTCAAGTGTGGCACAGTTTTTTCAATAGTGTAGCATTGTGAGGGTTATCTGAGTGCTTGTAAAACTTTCTTACGTGACCAAGTGTGGTTTGGGGCAAGAAGGAAGTGATCCTTCCATTGTACACAAGATATTGGATGCAAGATTGTTCAACTTGAAGTAGCTTGTTATATAAAGTGTTGTTCAAACTCAATTTGAGTTTGAAGCCTGGTTTGTTTCTCTACTTTCGTTTATAGCTTTACTATATAAACTGTTCACTTTTTCATCGCACAAACACCTGTGCTTTCTTGTACACTGATCCATTGAGTGGTCTTTGAGAAAAGAAGGGTAGGCCTAAAAAAGAGTGACCTATATCTTAGCTGGTTTTAGAAAACCTAATTCACCCCCCCTCTTAGGTTGTCTTCGATCCTTACATCATGCGTGCTTGCATGTGACTTCATGATATGATTTGGCTTCAATGAGTCCTTGGGGAGTCTTGTGCTGAACACCAATGTCTCTGCCACGTCTTACTGTTCATGTTCATCTAGAGCACCAACGGGCTCCCTATCACGATTTCAACATTCAATGATCTATTTGAACGTTGGGTGTTTAAGTGCAATGATTTCACTGACTCACGAGAGCAATAAACGTACATTAGACTACTGAATCATGACATTATTGAAATGAACGATTGTAAAGCTTATTTGATTTCTGGATTTTACTGGTTACTCATTGAGCTTCTAACTCACCCCAAAACAATTTTATTCCCTTCCACAGGGCTTGAGGTGAAGGAAGTGCTCGTAGTACTTATTCATGTGACCGGATGGGTTATCTTCTGTATAGTTTGAGTTTTAGATTTCTCTTGTGTAATAGTTGGGATTGTAGGAATGTTTGGACTCGAATGGATGTACGTGTACGTTCCATGCTTGGGAATTAGTTTGCGCTTCGTTTATGATATGTAATTCTTGGAGAATTTGATGTACATTTGAGATATATCTTGTAATTTATTTGAGGACGGTAGTGAACGATTGAGTCCTGGCGAGAGTTGGGCAGGCGGTCCGCCGAACCCTTTGGTTCGCCTTAGGAAGAGGTGGGGCTATCACAGTTGGTATCCTTACCTCCAGAAAGAGAGATAGAATTCAAGATCGACCTGCTACCGGGAACCTCACCTGTCTCAAAAACCCTGTATCAGATGGCCCCTACGGAGCTTAAGGAGCTGAAATTGCAATTACAATATCTTTTGGAGCGGGGGTTCATTCATGAGAGTGGGTCTCCTTGGGGAGCCCCTGTACTGTTTGTAAAGAAAAAGGACGGTAGTTTGAGGATGTGTATTGACTATCGGTGCCTGAACAATGTCATGGTTAAGAATAAGTATCCCCTGCCCCCACATTGATGAGCTATTCGACCAGTTGCAATGAGCAGTGGTCTTCTTGAAACTGGACCTCCGTCAGGGGTATTATCAGTTGTTGATCAGAAATGAGGATATTCCGAAAATCGCTTTCAATTCGAGATACGGGCACTATGAGTTCGCAGTTATGCCCTTTGGACTGACTAATGCCCCTGCCGCCTTCATGGACTTAATGCATAGGGTTTCCAAGCCCTACTTGGATCGATTTATCATGGTATTCATCGATGATATCCTGGTCTATTCCAAGACCCGTGAGGAGCATGAGCAGCACCTAAGGATTGTCTTACAAACCCTAAGAGAGCATCAATTGTACGCCAAGTTCAGCAAATGCGAATTTTGGCTAGAGAAAATCTCCTTTCTGGGGCACGTAATTTCTCAAGAGGGCATCTCGGTTGACCCGGTAAAAGTAGAGGCTATGACTAATTGGAAGAGACCAGAAAACCCCACCAAGGTTCGTAGCTTTCTAGGTTTAGCGGGGTATTACCGGCGCTTCATCAAAGACTTTTCTAAACTAGCCGGTCCTTTAATCGACCTGACGGAGAAGCATGGCCGGTTTGTGTGGAATGCCAAATGAGACGCGAGTTTTCAGGAATTAAATACGAGGTTGACTATGGCGCCAGTTCTAGTCCTGGCTAACGGAGTTGACGGGTTTGCCGTATATACTGACGCGTCACGAGAAGGTCTAGGGTGTGTGCTAATGCAGAACCGAAATGTGATATCCTTTGCCTTTAGGAAGTTAAAACCCCACGAGTAGAACTACCCAACCCATGATCTGGAATTAGCCACTGTTGTTTTCGCTCTGAAGAAATGGAGGCACTATCTATATGGGGTAACATTCGAGGTGTACTCCGACCACAAGAGCCTTAGGTATCTTTTCTCTCAAAAGGAATTGAATATGAGACAGCGACGATGGATGGAATTTTTAGAGGATTATGACTGCACTATTAACTACCATCCGGGGAAGGCGAACGTAGTGGCCGATATCTTAAGTCGCAAGGCTCAAGTAGCAGGGTTAATGATCAAAGAGTGGGATTTATTAGAATCCGTTTGCGAGTAGAAACCCTGTCTTGGGAGTCATAAGGTGATTTTTGGTAATATTAAGGTAATATCCACCTTACTGGAGCAGATTAAAGAAGCTCAAAAGGAGGATTTGATGGTGCGAAAATGGAGAGAGAATGTAGAAAAAGGGGAATCAATTGACTTCAACTTTAGTCCTGAGGGTATTTTAAGATACCGGAACCGAGTGGTGGTACCCAAAGATGAAGCGTTAAAAATGGAGATCTTAGAGGAGGCTCATCGATCCAAGTATACAATTCATCCGGGTAGTAGCAAGATGTATCAGGATCTAAAAAGAGTCTTTTGGTAGGACAATATGAAGAAAGAAATCGCTCTGTACGTGCAGAAATGTCTCATTTGCCAACAGGTTAAAGCAGAGCACCAAAAACCATCGGGTTTACTCCAACCCTTTGAGATACCCGAATGGAAGTGGGAGAACGTTACCACGGATTTCATTTCAGGGTTGCCACGAACACAGTGAGGACACGATGCCATGTGGGTAATCGTTGATCGATTAACCAAATCGGCTCATTTCCTGCCGGTAAACATGAAGTATTCCATGGACAAATTGGCTCAGGGTGTACATGGACGAGATTGTAAGGTTACATGACGTTCCGGTAAGCATTGTATCCGACCGAGATCGCCGCTTTGTATCTAGGTTTTGGCAAAAATTCCAAGAGACTCTAGGGACTAAACTCAATCTAAGCACCACCTACCACCCTCAGACAGACGGGCAGTCAGAGTAAACCATCCAAACTCTCGAGGATATGTTAAGAACCTGCATTCTGGATTTTGGAGGTAACTGGGGTCAACACATGACCTTAGTGGAGTTCGCGTACAATAATAGCTACCATTCGTCGATACAAATGGATCCATACGAGGCACTGTATGGGAGGAAGTGCCGGTCACCAATTTACTGGGATGAGATCAGTGAGAGGAAGGTCCTAGACCCAACGGCTATTCCGTGGATGGAGCAGGCACGGGAAAAAGTCAAATTGATACGGCAAAGACTCCAAACGGCTCAAAGCCGACAAAAGAGCTACGCGGACAATCGTAGAAAGGATTTGGAGTTCGAAGTTGGGGACCGTGTTTTCCTCAAGATTACACCGTTACGGAGCATCACGGCAGGTAGAGGAAAGAAATTGCAACCGAGGTTCGTCGGACCTTACAAGATCCTTTAGAGAACAGGTACGGTAGCGTATCGGCTAGAACTGCCGCCGAGTCTGTGACAGCCCCACCTTCCCCTAAGCCGAACCAGAGGGTTCGGCGGACCGCCTGCCCAGCTCTCGCCGGGACTCAGTCGTTCACTCACACAATCAGAAATAGAACCACAAGAAAAAACAAAACGAGGATCCAAAACTTAAAAACAAAACTTATATACATAGATATCTCAGAAGGAAGTACAACCGTCAAATATACAGAGGTTATCAATTCACAAAACAACCAGCCCGTGCCAAGCACTAGAGCGAGAATCATTACAAAAGAAAAACAATAGCTAGACCTAGCTAGTCTATACAGGCTCTCATCCTTGCTCGCCTTCCCCTGCTAAGGAAAACAAAACTAAAGAAATGAGCTAAAAGCTCAGTGAGGTTCCGAACACGTAGGCAAACAAGAAGTGCATTGCATTCATTACATGTAGCCAATAATTCAAGATACAAATATATGATAAAGCGATAAACACCTTCATTAAAAGGATACGGGCTCATAAGGAGCCATTCGTTCATTCGTTCGTTCATTCATTCTCCTTTCGTTCCCTTATACCTTCAATCATTTGAAAATGCATTTTGTATAAGTAAAACCCCTCATTCATTCATGCGTTCATTCACTCATTCACCCCATCCCGGACATTGTCCAGGCTCCACCAACCTCCACCAACCTACAAGGTAATACTCGAGTATACCAAAACGTTCACCCAGGTCCCTAATCGCCTGATCGAGTCCGCTTCTGGCTCGAGACGACCGGTAACAAGGGGCAGTGGCCAGTTCAGTCAAAAAGGCTTACATTCATGCACAACTAACATTTCAATCGTTCAATCATTAGACTTTCACAACCATTTAGGTTGAGTATGATAAAGTACACACTCGCCTCGAAAACTCATTTTGGCAATCATTGAAAGCATTTAACATGTTATCAATCATTTATACAAGCCATAAAATCATGAAACATAACAAACAAGGAACACTCACCTATTTATATGCAAAACAATGTCCAAAATCATACCGGATATTGCCCCTGGTCACCATGAAAACCTAAGATATGACAAGAAAGCATATTACAATTCACCTAACAAAACAAGTAAGTGGAAACAAGGAACTCGACTAGTTACGAATAAGACATATAAAGGTGTGGTATGAAGTAGTAAATAAACATTTGAAGGTTCAAATGGAAAAATGTAACATGTTCTAAGATGGACAACGGTCATAGTATTTGCCAAACGAAAAATATACCAGTTCAAATAGAAACTTAGTCATTGAGCGAAAATTTGGGCAGCACGCCCTTTTGTATTTACCTATTTTCCAGCCATTAATGGCTTCATTATTTTCCTCAAATCAGTCCCAACATCTCATAGAGAATAATCTCATGTCCAAAAGCCGTTCACTAGGTTTAAAGTCATATAAATACAAAAATAAATACAAAAATCAAGCTAGAAACATTTCCGGATAAAAACAGTTTTTGACATCATTTTGCGGTTTTGGCACCATTGGCGCTATGATTATCGGATGAAGGTGCAAGACACACCATTTTGAAGCTAACAGATAGAGCTACCATGTTACAGAAGATCACTCAGTCCAGTTTCGAGTGTAACCAGGTCAAATATGCAATATACTACACCAGGACCGCAAAAATAGGTTCACAAACCGCATTCTGGTTCAAACATCATAAGTCAGGCTACCTAAATCCAAATTGGGTGATTCCAAAGCCATCCGAAAGCTACGATACAAGGTTACAATTCATCAGAAGACATCAACAACCAAATCAGAAGTATTCCCAGCCAAAATAACCAATTACAGAAGCAATTCTCAAGTTCGGGTAAAACCAGGGCAGCAGGGGTATTTCGGTCTTTTCATAAGCTACGATGCTCCGATTGACCTGAAATTTTGTAAGAATCTCTAAACTATCATTCCCTACAACTTTCATGTTTTAATCCAAGGCCAATTCTGTGACAGCCCCACCTCTCCCTAGGGCAAACCCTAGGATATCAGCGGACTGCCTGCCCATCTCTCGCCAGGACTCAGTCGTTCAAAGTACTAATATCATCAATGAAATGAATGTAAAATTTGACAATGCAGGGGATTGAAACACTAACTCAAACATAATCACTAATCCAACAATTCAGCTTAGTACACATATCATCGCATGCCAACTTACCACGCTTCACTCAAAATTACATAATACAAATCACCCTTAAGAATTTAAGCTTACAAGTTTGCTTAAACGAAAGTTACAACCTCACAACGCAAGAACGGCAAAATAAAGCTAAGAAATCCCTCGATCAAATCCCTTCCCGATCTGTTAAGGAAAACAAAGGGAATGGGGTGAGCTAAAGCCCGGTGAGGTTCCAGGTAAACAAGTAAACACATAGCCACATAAAATCACAAAATAGCCAACTAAACACCGTACAGTAAAATAACAGTTTAATCACAGTTCAATTCAAGGATACGGGTGGCTTTCAAAAGCCAAAGGTCCACTTAAGCTTGATCATAATTGCCTCCTATTGACACTCCGTCAACACTTGTAACAGTATATAGGTCCGTAGCACACCACTTTCACCAGTCTCCGTCCACCAAACAACCCCCCACCGGGCCCGCACTCCATAAACAGTAGTTTGGTAATACTCGAGTATACCAGGAATCCGAGTTTCCAATGCTCAAGGATTCCAATGAAACAGTATCAAGCCGAGGATTTTATCACTAGTGGTGCTGGACAACACAACAAGTAAGCACAACGGCTATGCTTCACCAGGGACCTCCAAGCAAGATTCGATTTCCAGTGAACAGTAAACAGTCCTCAAGGTTTATCGGCCTTCTCGACCAAGCCCTTGCTGGCTCGATACAACCGACTCACCTATGAGGTTGGGTACCCAAACAGTAATAGTAATTGGTGGAATGTCATCCACGAAACTTAAGCACAGTCATGTATAGCAATATCTCATTTCATGTTAATTCATTCAGTAAGTAGAGCCTCAGTGAAAAGAAAAATAACCAGGAAGGTCGAGTGCGATTAAGTACACACTCGCCTCAATTTTAATTAAAACAGTGTTTGGCTCAATCAATAACAATTCAATACTTTCAAGTACACCAATATTTCACATAACAAGTAGCAGGTAGTGGAACACTCACCTGTCAAGCAAAAGTAATAATCGACGTCAAACGTCTCAGTTACGATCACCGTCGTTGCCCAAACCTAGGTCAACGAGTGAAAACATTAATGATTGGATTCGTTCCCTACTAAAGTATAGGTTCAGTAAGAGGCCAAGTGAGTAGCTTAAGTTACTTAGTCCAGCATGCAAATAGGGTCTAAACCACGGTGAAAGTTCATGGAAAACAGGTCTAGTATGTACATAAAAGTTTGGCAAGAGAAAAGTTTCACTAAAGCTCAAAGACTTCATTACGGGTTAAACTATCTCGCCCGGTCAGCCTCGGGAAAATGGTCATTTCTCATTGTGGGAAAGTTGGAATTAGGTTCCGTCAGTTGCATTGGAAACTAGGCTCATAAGGATAAATTTGTCTGGAAGAAACCATTTCCAAAATCCCAACATAAGTGGCTCAAAATTAAGAAACCAAAAGAAATTTCTGGACTGCCTCGGATGAACAGTACCGCACGGGTAGCCGACTTCCACGACTTGCCACGAATTGCTCGGGACGAACCAGAACATGAGCCAGGTACCATTTTAAAGCTCTAAGAGTCTATTTTCCAATGCCACAAACGGAACTCAATTCAGATCAGTGAGTAAAACGTTATAGCCTTTACAACATGGCTGGACAGAAAGTTTCTGGACCTAGTCCAGTTTTGTCCCTTTGCTTGCAACTCAAAATTTACTCAACCAAATTGGCTAATTTTTTGTAGACAACCTCTAGACACATAACCCAACATATATCACTCACATTTGTTGCCAAAATATGCATGAAACATCAGGGCAAAATTCGGACAGCAAGCTGGACAAATTTCGGTCAGCACACTTAATTCTTTCCCAACTTTCACTCTTCTCATTATTTTCACTTTTTGCATATCCCAAGTATTACATCTGACCATATAGGGTTTTAAAGCATATCAATATCTCATAAACATACATGAATAAGGGTTGAACATTTCATCAAACACTTGGTGTGCATACTAACAATTCATCCACTACTTGTTTAATTCAAGGGGTTAACTTCTAATTCCAACCACAACAACTTGCAATTCATGATTAGAGCTTATAGTAGGTGATCTAACACATAAAACCCCCAAATTAAAGAGTACTTACCTTACTTACAAGGTGTTCAAATCACCAAGAAATCCACCAAGTAGAGGCTCCAAGGTTGGGATTCAACACTAAAAACAAAGAAAGCTTCCTTGCAAACCCTAAATTCCTCTCTTGAATTTTGGTCTTTGATTTGTTTAGGTAAGAAAACCTGATTTGGGAGCTCTCTCTCTCTCTCTTCCTTGAGCTGAAATTCGGCCAACATGAGAAGAAAAGAAAGGGTTTGCTAAGTTTTTATTTTGTCTCTTAATCCTTAGTCAACAAGTCTATGGTCAAGGTTTTGCCACATGGCCCTTTTCTTAACCAAACCTTTCTTAATCTTTGACTAATGGTCTACTTAACTTTCCAAATGTACCAATACATGATTAACATCTCTCATCACTCACATAACTTGCTACCACTAACAAAAGAACACTTGGACAAACACAAGTGGTGCATTAATTTAATATAGCTCAAGAAAATATTCTTACTTCAAGTAAAATAAAATGGAACATTATACATGGAAATTATTGTAACATGTAGAAAATATTTTATAAGGGCATATAATAAATGGTCTAGATCTTATAATAAGGCATGTAAATAAGAAAATTGTGTTTTAAAGTGAGGGTCAATACAAGGGATTTGTTATAACACATTGTGAAATATAATGTTAGGGCATATAAGAGGTGGTTTAAATCTTGGTGCAAGGCATGTAGTTTGGAAAAATTGTATTTTAAAAATGAGGGTTCTCACAAATTCGGCCTCTAACTATGAGGTACAGTGCCAGGCAGAATTGGGGAAAATGAAACCCTAACTTTTAAATTTTCTTTCCAAAACAGAAATTTTCTGCAATTAACCACCATTCACACTCTAAGGCTTTATTTTAGGTCATTTCCAATCATTATACATGGCCACAACATATGAATCATATGAAAATAGAAAAATCCCAAATAAATATAAAACTTCACCAATTTCAACCAAAATCACAAAATAACACCAAAAATTATCTCCTTAACTCACATAGGTCACTAATTAAGCATTATTAGAAAGACAAGAGTAGTCCCTTAGTCACTCACCTTATAAGACAAGAAAGGAAGCAATTCAACACCTTAGCCTTCCAAACAACTTCACCAATCACCTTACAAGCACTAAACTAAGAGGTTTTATGGAAGGAATTCAAGATTAAACGGTTAGTTTGTGAGATTGGGCAAGATTGGAGCAAGAAACTTGGAAGCTTTTCTTTCTTTTCTTGTAGGAAGAGGTTCGGCTAAGAAGCTTTGAAATTTGGAGAGTTTTTGGTCAATTTTTGGGTTTATTTAGTAAAATGGTAAAAAGATGAATAGTAAGTCAAATGTAGGAATAAATCTCCAAGTGACACATGTCACTTTCATTAATTGCTTGCCTAACGTTTTGTCTCTCTCACACCTATCCACTTGGCAACCTTTAAATATCTCATAACACCCGGTAAATTAAACCCAGTATCCAAAACTTAACCTAATTGGCCGAATTTTTCCGAACTTTTCGCACTAGCGGGTCCCACGTCCGATATACGCTCTTATTTTCTCGAAAACTAACCGATACTAGAAAATCATCTAAAAAAGAATATTTACTCATAAAACTTATCTAGAATTTTTCCTAATAAAGAAATGTAGAAAAATATGCCATTAAATAGAATAAAATCCAGAAAATGAGAAAATTACGGGGTCTCACAGAGTCTCTCTAGAATTCATGATGTCTTCCACGTCTCGATACTTAAGAAGTACTATCCCGACCTGTCTCATATCTTATAACCGGAGGAAATCGAGATAGATGAATCGCTCACGTATGAAGAGAAATCTGTACAGTTGCTTGACCGAAAAGTTAAAGAACTGAGAAACAAACAGATTCCTTTGGTAAAGATATTGTAGAGAAATCATGGGGTAGAAAAGGCAACCTGGGAGGTGGAAGAAGAAATGCAAAAGAAATACCCTGAACTGTTCGTGAATCAAGGTGAAAAAATTTTGAGGGCGAAATTCTTTTAAGGGGGAGAGAGTGTGAGAACCCATAAATTTTTGTATTTTCTAGGGTTTATTTTATTTAATCGCACGTTTTCTATAATTTCTTTATTAGGAAAAATTTTCTAAAACATTTTTATGGGTAAATAGGATTTTTAAATTATTTGTCTAGTATAAGTTAGTTCATGAGGTTTTAGAAGTGTATACCGGTCATGGGACCCGCTAGTGCTGAAAGTTCGGTAAAATTTGGCCAGTTAGGTTAAGTTTCGTATACCGGGTTTTATTTAGTAGGTGTTAAGAGATAATTAGAGGTTACTAGATGGATTGATGTGAGAGGGACAAAGGGATAGCCATGCATTAATGGAAGTGACAAGTGTCACTTAGTGATTAACCTTTGGACTTTGACCATTTACCACCTTTACTAAATAACCAAGAAAATTGACCCAAAAAAATTGACCCAAAATTCATTTCCTTTTCTTTCTTCTTGGCCGAGTTCCTCAAGGGAGAAAAAAGAAAACAAGCTTCAACTTTTATCTTCCACATCTTGCTCCAATCTTGTGATTCAACCGTTCAAACTTGCAATTCCTCCATAAAAACCCTTAGTTTAGTGGTAGTGAGGTTGGTGGTAAAGTGGTTTGGAAGAGAGAGGTGCTAAGTTGGGTCTTTTCTTGGGTTTGCAAGGTAAGTGACCAAGGAACCTCTCTTTTGTTCTTAAGAATGTCTAATTAGTGGCCTATGTGAGTTAAAGAGATGGTTTTAGGTGTTATTTCATGGCTTTTGGTAGAATTGGTGAATTTTCATATTTATTCATGATTTTTCTGTTTTTATATGTTTAATATTGTTGGGCCATGGATGATAGCTTGGAATGGTTTAGAATGAGGCTATAGTGCGTAAATTGTGGTTATTTGTGGAAAATTTCCGCATTGTACAGAAAATTTTAGAATTAGGGTTTGAATTTGGGGCTTTTCTAGGGTTTCTATTTAGCACTTGAATTGGCTGTGATTAAAGAGTTTTGTGACTTTAATAAGGTGTATTGAAGGGTTTATAACTTGTAATGGGTTTGGTGATTGTATTTGGAAAGTATGGGTGGATGTTTATAGGTTGGAACTTTGGAATTTTAAAGGGAAATGATGTCCAAATTGGGGGTTCTTGTGTGTTTTTGGACTTGGGTTGTTTTAGGGGTAGTTAGAGGGCTTAGGGTTGTTTAAACCCTTAGTGCCGGGTATTTCTCATTTTTATTTGCAAGTTTCTTTGATCTTACATTAGTGACTTGTAGCTTCGATTTATGACTCGTAATTGAGTCTCATTGTACTTGTTTGAATGTTTTAGGGCGTGACGGTGGTCCGAGGCGCTCATCGGGTAGACAAGTGTGAAAAAATTATCTTTGCTTGCTTGGTGAGTGTACTACTCACTTGTTTGTTACTATGTGGCCTTGTTTTACTTGAAATTGATGCCTTGAATGCTTAATTGCATCGTAGATATTGATTAAAGTGAGGGTGTACTTGATCACTCTCACCCTTGATGTCTTATATGATTGTTTACTGTGTTACTGGATGGATACATGAATATACCTGAATTGGTGTCGTTTGGACGAGTATCCAACGGCCATTACCGTTATCACTGAATTCAACCCCATTGGTGGTCAATTGAATCGAGCCGGCAAGGGCTTGGCCGTGAAAATTGACGAGCCATGGGGACTATTATATGGAATCCTGGAGTATGAGACTCTCGATTCCGGTATACTCGAGTATTACCAATTCTAAACTATTTGGAGTTCGGGCCCAGTTGGGGTATGTGTGGTAGAAGGAAAGGGAGTAAAGTGGAGTCTACATTTGGTTACTCTTGGTACATTGACGGATGGTCAATGAGATACGATCAAGTATGACAAGCGAGGAAAGGGGCTCTTGAGAGCCGTCCGTATCCTTTTACCACTTGTATTGATATGTGACTTTATTTGGTTTCTTATTGAATGAATTTGGAATGATCAGATTTATGTGTAATTGAACTTCCTTGCTTGGGTGAAAGTACTTCATTGGGCGAAAGCTCACCCTATTCCTTTTGTTTTTCTTACAGGGATTTGAACCTCTGTTGGAAGGCCTTGATTCGTTGTTACCAAGTTGAGCTAGATATACATATTCTTTTGAATAGCTCTTTAATGTACAAAACCCTAGTTGGATTTAGATTCGACCTTTCTTTTGAATTGTAAATTTGGAACCGTACATGTATAAATAGGTTTGGTATATTATTTGAAGTTTGTGATTACGTGATTTCTTGCTTTATATGCTTGGTTGATGTTTGGACAGATTGCGGACAGATTCAGGTTTCAAACGGCGAAAGAAAAAATTTGGCGGGAAAAGACAGGGTTGAATCCGGCCAGTTTCTGGCCGGATTGCCCTGGGAAAATTGGAAATCTGGCCATTGCTCTTTGGCCAGTATCCGGCCAGATTCCGGCCGGATTCTGACGTGTCCGGCACTGTTCATGTCGGCTCCAATTTTCATTTTTTTTATTTTGTGATTTTGACTTGTTTCAGCGCGCTTGCGTGTTCTGGAACATTTTAAACCGCATTGAATTGTCTCGTTAGTCCTGGCAAGAGCTAGGCAGGCGGTCCGCCAAACCCTTTGGTTCACCTTAGGGGGAGGTGGGCTGTCACAGGTCATCGGGTGGATCCTCTAGCCCAATGATGGACTAGGCCGTCACTTTTGAAGTATTTTGGAGGCTTTTGACTACTGTATATAGGAAGGATAGGGAATGGTAGACTGGGGAGAGAACTTTAGCTAGTCATTTTGTGCGTTTGGACTAGCAATATATATATTACTTTTGATGATGCCGTTCCTTTGTGGACTGTTTTGTTGTACTTGACTTGACCGGTTGTTAATATGTGCTTTGCTTGACTTTGTTTGGAATGTATAAATGCTTTATTGTAAAAAGCTTTTGAGTTTCTTACTTACCTGCATTGTTATTTTATTGTTCTAGTTACATTTGCGTAGATCGAATAGATTTCATGGAAAGCACACGTAGTGGACGGGGACGTGGGCGCGGGAGTAGGCAACCCACGTTGGATAGGGGCGTTGGGGAAACCTCATCGGGACCTAACCCTGAACCTAGGGTTGATCCCAACGTTCAAATAGCTGTTGCCATGTAGCAAATGACCAATTTACTGGCACAAGTGGTGAAGCAATAGGGTCAAAACCCTAATCCTAACCCTGGGAACCCTGACAACCACGTCGAGAGTGACGATAGGGCTCTTGAGAGATTCCAGAAGTTTGCCCCACCGAAGTTCATTGGGGGGGCCCGATCCGAATGTCGTCGAAAGGTGGCTCGAGAAAATGGTGGATATTTTTGCTGCATTGCACTGCACCGAAGAAAGGCAGGTGACCTTCGCTGTCTTCCAGCTAGAAGGAGCGGCCCGTTCCTGGTGGAACGCCATCCGACAGAAGTGGGAACGAGAGCAGACGCCCCAGACTTGGGTGAATTTCATGCGAGAGTTCAATGCTAAATTCTTCTCTCCTCTAGTCCAGGAACGGAAGGAAGATGAGTTTATCCGATTTTGCCAAGGGGCCCAGTCTGTAGCGGAGTATGAGAGCAAGTTCATCCGCCTATCCAAATTTGCCCCCGAGCTGATTATGACCGAGCAACGACGGATAAGGCGCTTTATCCAAGGCTTGAACGTAGAAATTCAGAAGGACCTCGTGGTGGACCAGATAAATGCTTTTAACGAGGCCGTGGAGAAAACCCAACTGGTGGAGAGCGCTAGGCTACAAATACGGAACTTCCAAGCAAAAAGCGAGACTTTCCTGGAAGCAGTTCAGGGCAGGGGCATAAGGGTATCCTACCCAAGTTTGGACGGGGAGCTGGAGAAGGACAACAGTCGGGAGTCGGTAGAGGGGCTCCGTCCAGGGGTGGCCCAGTTGGGAGAGGCCAAGGAGGAAGTTTTCAGAGGGGTTCAGGCTTGGCGTCCGGTGGACCTTGTGGGTACTGCGAAAAGCCAAATCATTCGGAGGACAACTGCTGGAAGAAAGAGGGGAAATGTCTGCGTTGCGGAAGTGCAGACCACCAACTTGCCACCTGCCCAATCCTAAAGCAAGATGGAAAGGGGAGTCAGCAACCACCGAGGACAAACGCTGGACCAGCTAAGGGGGATGGGACGAAACCTAAGGTTGTAGCTCGCGTATAGTCGTTAGAGCCACAGCAGGTCCCAGATTCCTCTGAGGTTGTAGAAAGTACGATCCCTGTATTCCACCGCTTTGCAAAGGTTTTAGTAGATCCTGGTGTCACTCATTTCTTTGTTAACCCTAGTTTCATGTGTGGCATCGACATAAAACTTGCTAGTTTACTGTACGACTTAGAAGTTAGTACGCCTACGGGGGATCATCGTTTGGTTACTAGTCTGGTGTATAAGGACTGCGAGGTTTGGGTAGGAGAGAAGAAATTGTTAAGGGATTTGATTTGCCTGTCCATTAAGGGGTATGATGTGATTCTGGGCATGGACTGGTTAGCTAGGTATAATGCCCAATTGGATTGTAAAAAGAAGGTGGTGGAGTTTCGTATTCCTAAGGAGGCGACCCTAAGGTTAGATATAAGGGGTAGGTTAGCCTCATCCGATCTGATCTCGGGCATTCGGGCTAGGAAACTGCTTAATAGAGGGGCGCAGGGATTTTTAGCCTTTCTAATTAACACCCCCACGGATAAATTGAAGGTGGAGGACGTGGCCATAGTAAGGGAGTACCCGGACATATTTTCTAATGAGTTGGTATCAGAGCCTGCTTCGCGTGGTCTCTGCGCGGAGTGAGCTTAGGCTTCAGATCTTTGTAGTGTATCCTAGGCTTGAAGTTTAGGATGCCGGACTGTGGGTCTGGTTTGAAATATAAGTGATTTCTTGTAGGATTGAAAATCAGACAAATAGGTGTTGTTTGAAAATCAGACAAATAGGTGAAGTTTAGGTGTTGTTTGGAATGTTTGAGTGACTTCTGAGGATTTTGGATCTGGTAAGTACAAGTGGGAATGTCGAGGACGGCATTCTTTTAAGTGGGGGAGATTGTGACGCCCCGAAAAAAGGAGGGTTTTCATTTTACATATATCTTTGTTGGACGAGCAGAGGAGCGCAACGTTTGAACTTGAAAAAGAAGAAAAAATTTTGCAAAAAGTGAAGGGGCCAAATCCGGCTAGATACCTGGCCAGATTGCCTTGGAGTTTTGAAAAAAAATTGTTTTGGCCTCTGCCTCAAATCCGGCCGAAAATCCAGCCGGATTGTGACGTGGCATGTCAGCCATCAAGTTTGACTAGCTGATTTTCTTCCTTCTTATCTTGTTTTGGCTAGAAAATATCTTCATTTTTCACCTGGCATGACCGAGCTTCATAGAGAGAAAAGCTCTCAATTTTTCTAGTTTCAATCTTTGCCAAATCTTGCGATTTCACCGATGGTTTTGGGAAATACTTCATACAAGTGTGTACTAAGGAGGGTTAAAGCTTTTGATGGATTGATTTTGGAAGGGAAGCTCTAAGTTGATCGCTTTCTTGAATTTGAGGTAAGTTGGATAAACAAGTTCCCTTTTGTTCTAATATTGGTTAATAAGTGGTTTATGGTGGTTAAATATGTTGTATTGTGAAGAATTTCATGGGTTGAAGGAGTTTAAGGGTAATTTCTGATTTATTGTGGATTTTCTGATTTAATATGATTATGATTCATTGGTCTTGGAATAATAGCTTGTTGTAGTATAAAATGGAGCATTGTACGTTAATTACGATCGTTTGCGGAAAATTTCTGGGTTGTGCGGAAATTCCGGTTTCTAGGGTTTTAATTTGGGGGTTTTTCTAATGGTTGGCTTTTAAGCTTCTAATTGGCTTTGATTGAAGGATATTGTGGCCTAATTGGATGTATATGTGCAATTGTGATTGATAGTTATGGATTTGGCGAATGTTTGTAGGTTGGAAAAGTAACGTGATTAAGGGGAAATGCTGTCCGAACTTTGGGAGTGTTTGATTGCTTTGAGGTTGTGATCTAGGGTTTGGACTTGGGCAAGTCAATGATATATGATGGAGGGTTCCTGAGCCGTGGAGGTGAGTGACCCAAACTATTTCCAAAGTTACTTATGAAAGTTTTCTTGCATTATTTACTCGATTGCATATCATGTGTGCTTGCATGTGATTTCATGATATGATTTGGCTTCAATGAGTCCTTGGGGAGTCTTGTGCCGAACACCAACGTCTCCGTCACATCTTACTATTCATGTTCATCTGGAGCACTAACGGGCTCCCTAGCACGATTTCAACGTTAAATGATCTATTTGAGCGTTGGGTGTCTAAGTGCAATGATTTCACTGGCTCACGAGAGCAATAAACGTACATTAGACTACTGAATCATGACATCATTGAAATGAACGATTGTAAAGCTTATTTGATTTCTGGGTTTTATTGGTTACTCCGTGACGCCCCGAAAAGTATGAGTATGAGAATCCGAAAATTTTTTTTTAATATATTTTCTAGACGTTATTTTGTTTCCTTGTCTATAATTTTGTACCTTTCTTCAATATATTCATTTCTTATACATTTTTATAAGGAAATATAGTTTTCAAATCATTTCCTTGATACAAGTTAGTCCACGTTAAGTTTGATGTGTATCATGGACGTGGGACCCGCTAGTGCGGGTAATGTGGTATATTTTTGACAACTCATTGGAGTTAATTGTAAAGATTAAAAGAAGTTTGGGCCATAGTGTGACTTTGGTTGATTACAAGTTGCTAGACTTCCTAAAGGTTCCATGATATTCCTAAGCTTAATTTTCATTGGCTAATCAAAAAGGTAGTGGACTTTGACCAAGGGACTTAGTTAATATCTTCTTAGCAAGACCAAAGGCCAAAACAACAAGGAGAATTTCAGCCAGCTCTAGGGAGAAAAGAGGGGAGAAAAACCAAGAGAAAATAAGAGAAAGAACAAGAAACAATTCTGGTTTTGTGCAACCCATCCAACAAGCTTGGGAGTTAGAGCAAAAGAAAGCTAATGAACTTGGTTCTTGAAGTGCAGCCTTGTAAACCCACCTTTGGAAGGTAAAGCAGCCTTGAACTCTTGTAAAAGCTTATAGCAATTGGGTAGAAATGTTGTTTTTGATGTTGTAAGATGCTAATAAGGGTTAATGATGGTTTATATATCACTTTTGTGGGTTTGTGTGGAAGATTTGGTGATTTCTATGGTTGTTGAGAAAATTCCAGAATTGAGATTTCTTATGGTTCAGTTCTGCCCGTTTCTGTTTGACCCGGTTAGAGGCCGAATTGGCCTTACCACAAAACATGAAAGTTGTAGATAATGATGTTTTCTAGTTATCTGTAAATTTTCAGCTCAATCTGAGCTCGGTAGCCTGTGAAAAGACCGAAATACCCCTGCTACCCTGTTTCTGTCCGAAACTGATAATCAGCTTTGGTAATTGGTTAGTTTGACTGGGAATACTACTGATTTAGTTGTTGATGTCTTCTTAAGAATTCTAACCCTGTATCTTAGCTTTCAAATGGCTTTAGAATTACCTTAATTGGAGTTGTGTGTGCTGAGATATGAGTGAATAAAGCAAGACTGCTAGTTGATTTGTGCAGTGAATTTCGAACTGGAAAATCTGGAGTTGTTTGGAACATTTGACCTAGTTAGGGTGAGAACTGGACTAAGTGGTCTTCATGAAAGTTATAGGGAATGATATTTTAGAGGTGCTTGCAAAATTTCAGGTCAATCGAAGTAGCGTAGCTTGAGAAAAGACGGAATTACTATTGCTGTTCTGGTTTTACTCGAATGTAAGAATTGCGCCTGTAATTGGTTGTTTTGGTCAGGATTGCTTCCGAATTAGTTGTTGAAGCCTTCTGATGAAATTTAGCCCTGTTTCTTAGCTATCAGCTGGTTTTGGAATATCTGGATTTGGACTTGGAGAGCCTGAGTTATGATGTTTCCGCTAGAATACGTTCTGTGAATCTATTTTTGTGATTCTGGTGTAGTATCTTGTATTTTTGACCTGGTTACACTCGAAACTGGGTTGAGTGACCTTCTGTAATATTGTAGCCCTGTCTCTTAGCTTCGAAACGGTGGGTCTTGTACCTTCATCCGACAATCGTAGCGCCTTTGGTACCATTACCGTAAAATGACGTCAAAACTATTTTTCTGGTTTTGAGCTTAACTTTCATTTCCGAACTTCTCCCTAGCTTGAATTGTACTCGTATTACTTGGAGCTTGCTGAATGGCTATTGGATGAACTTGTTGTTGTGTGTGTACCTTTGGGACTGGCTGAGGAAATAATGAAGCCATGATGGCTGGAAAAGTTAGCAAATTCAGGGGAAGTGCTGTCCGAGCTTTGAAAGGACTTGATTGCATTGAGTTTGTGATCTAAGGCTTGGATTTGAGCAAGGCAATGCTATATGATGGATAGTTTCGGAGCCGTGGAGGTGAGTGACCTCAAACTACTTCTAAAGTTATTTATGAACCATTTCTTACATTATTTACTTTTAAACTGTTTCCAAAGTCACTTTTGAAATGTTTTCTTGCATATCATGTGTGCTGGCATTTGAGTGTGCCTTGTTTGCTATATTTCTTGACTTCATGACTTGTATTTTGGTTGATAACGTGTTAAGCGCTTATAATGATTTCCAAAACGAGTTTTCGAGGCGAGTGTGTACTTTATCGCACTCGACCTCGATAAATGTGAAATTTTCGATTGAAATGTTACTTGCGCATGAATGTAAGCCTTTTGGGCTAAACTGGCCATTGCCCCTTGTTACCGGTCGTCTTGAGCCAGAAGCGGACTCGGTCAGGCGATTAGGAACTTGGGTGAACGTTTGGTATACTCGAGTATTACCTATGTAGGTTGGTGGAGCCTGGCCAAAAGCCAGGGACGGGGTGAATGAAATGAAATGAATGACCAAATGAGCGAGGAAATGTCAGGAGAATGAATGTATCCTTTCATGAATGTTACTATCGCTTTCCATTGTAAATGTTTCTTGAATTATTGATAATCCATATTTACTGTTTTGCAAATGATGTAGTTGTTTCCGGATTTATCATTTAATTTATGACATCATTGCTATATGACATCATTGAAATGAACTATTGTGAAACCGAGTTGATTAATGATTTTCTGGTTACTCGCTGAGCTTTTAGCTCACCCCAAAAAACTATTTTATTCCCCTCCACAGGGCTCGTGGCAAAGGAAGGACTTGTAGTACTTGTGCACGTGTATGGATGGCCTAAACTTTGTACAATTTTGGATATGGAATTATTTTATGTATATTTGGGATTAGTTTCCGCTGCATTTGTGACATGTAATTATTGGAGACGGATGTGTATTTGTGTACCATTTGATGTATACTTGAGATTTATATTGTAATCTGTTTGAGGAATGTAGTGAACGACTGAGTCCCGGCGAGAGCTGGGCAGGCGGCCCGCCGAACCCTCTGGTTCGCCTTTGATGTATATTGGAGATTTACATTGTAATATTTGAGGTTTATTCTTGTAATTCATTTGAGGATTGTAGTGAACGACTGAGTCCCGGCGAGAGTTGGGCAGGCGGCCCGCCGATCCCTCTGGTTCGCCTTAGGGGGAGGTGGGGTCGTCACATACTCACTAAGCTTCTAGCTCACCCCAAAACTATTTTATTCCCCTCCACAGGGCTTGAGGCGAAGGAAGTGCTCGTAGTACTTATTCATGTGACTGGATGGGTTATCTTCTGTATAGTTTGAGTTTTGGATTTCTCTTGTGTAATAGTTGGGATTGTAGGAATGTTTGGACTTGAATGGATGTACGTGTACGTTCCACGCTTGGAAATTAGTTTCCGCTTCGTTTATGATATGTAATTCTTGGAGAATTTGATGTATATTTGAGATATATCTTATAATTTATTTGAGGATGGTAGTGAACGACTGAGTCCCGGTGAGAGCTGGGCAGGCAGTCCGCCGAACCTTTTGGTTCACCTTAGGAGGAGGTGGGGCTGTCACAGCGAGTCGTCACGACTTTTCTTAATCTACTTGTGATAGCCCCACCTCTCCCTGGGGCGAATCCTAGGGTATCAGCGGACTACCTGCCCAACTCTCGCCGGGACTCAATCGATCAAAGTACTAATAACTCAAATGAAGCGGACGAAACATCTTCCATGCAAGGGAGTGTAACCCAAAATAAAATATAATCACTTCACCAATTCTCCAAAAGCTTAGTATACACATAGTCAAAAGTCAACTTACATAACAAGAGTTGAACTTATAGGTTTAAGCTTACAGGACTCAAAAGTAAGGTCTACTTAAGAAATGGTTACACTCTCAAATACAAGTCCAAAACAATGTAAAGCTAAGAAAGCTCTTGATCAAATCCATCCCCGATCTGTTAAGGAAAACAAAGGGAGTGGGGTGAGCTAATGCCCAGTGAGGTTCCAAGTTAAATGATTAAACACATAGCCAAATAAGGTCACAAAATAATCAATAAACTCCGTACAGTAAGACAGTGATTTAATCACAGTTCAATTAAAGGATACGGGTGGCTTTCAAAAGCCAATAACCACTGGAGCTTGATCATAACTGGATCCGTTAACTCTCCGTCAACATTTGTATTCATAAAATGCAAGTCTGTAGAACACCGTTTTCACCAATCTCTGTCCACCAATCAACCCCCTACCGGGCCCGCACACCACAAACAGTAGTTTGGTAATACTCGAGTATACCAGGAATCCAATATTCCAAAGAAACATGATCAAGTCGAGGATGTTACCACTGGTGGTGCTGGGCAACACAACAAGTAAGCTCAACGGCTATACTTCACCAGGGACCTCCAAACATCAGTCCCCAAGATTTATCGGCCTTCTCAATCAAGCCCTTGCTGGCTCGATACAACCGACTCACCTAAGAGGTTGGGTACCCAAACAGTAGCAGTAGTTGATGGGATATCACTCAAACAACTCAAACAACTCAAACACAGTCATGTATATAGCGAAATCTCATCTCATAATAACAGTATACAGAGGCTCATTGGAAAACAAGGGAGGTCGAGTGCGATAAAGTACACGCTCGCCTCTATTTTATCAAAACAGTATTTGGCTCCAACAGTCATAAATCAAGTATTTCAGATATTCAGATATTTCACATAACGGGTAGCAGGTAGTGGAACACTCACCAAAGATGTAGTGCCTTTACGGATCACGGTCAGGTATTACTCCTTGTGTGGAGTTCAACTCTGCGATAAAACATCATTTAAAAACTTGAAATCAATTAGGGTTCAAGTTTCTTTGAAAGAAAATCAAGTAATTAAAACTCATTTGGGGAATATTCGTAAAACTCATGCTCGCTCTTAAAACTTTGAAACTTTGAAGCGATTAAACTTTGAAATTCCCATTTGAGTCGAAGAGAGGAGGAAAACGTATTTCCATTAGTCGTTACTTTCATTTTTCCAAAGTTACAAGGTTCGGCTGAATTCTAACTTATATACCTCTATGAGCGAAGACTTGAATATCCCGGACGATTCGAGTTCAATTCGACCTCAAATCTTCGCTCAACTGCGAGTATACACGTCTCACCTTCGAGGGAAAATTTGGGCAGCATACCCCTTTGTATTTAGCTATTTTTCAGCCATTTATGGCTTCATTATTTTTCTCAATTCAGCCCTAAAATCACACACAAATAATCTTACCACAATAGCCTTTCACTAGGCTCAATGTCATCCACACACAAGACAATTTTAGCATTTAAGCTTCACTTGGAAATTCGGAAATGGTGGCTAAAAGCTAAGTACAAGTCTTGATCGCTTTAATTAAGGTAACTTGTTAAAAGAGTAAAACTTTGAGGAAATGAGAGATACATTAGCGAGAGAAGTTCAATAGGGATATATTTGACGTCAAGAAAGTGGAAAAATCAAGGTGAGAGGTTGGAAGTAGGCCATCTGAGGTTTTAAAGTCAAGAAGCCCATTTCTATGCTTCAGGAATCTACGGAGATGAATAGTAACAGTAAACTTTAAATATTCGCAACTCGAGTTCCACAAATCAAACAATTATGAAAGTTATACTGTTGTAAATTAGATTTTTAGTACTATCACATCCCAGAAGACACTTTTCAGAGATTCAAATTACAAATTGGCCAAATATTCAATCCAAGTCAAAAGTTCATTTTCCTGAAGAAACAGGACATTCAAGCAGGACAGCCTACTTTGAGGAGTCACGGACAGCAGTACACATGGAGGAAAAATATGAAATTTTTATAGAACAAAGGCCCATGATTCTAGTTTCAAATGCCACTGACGGCACCTCAATCGGATTTTCCTACACCAAGATATAAGCATTTTACTGAGACTGGTCAGTGAAATCCGAAAATCTGGAAACTCATTTTTCACTTGTGAAAAACTCCTTTTTCTCTTTTAAAACCACAAGACTTTGATTGAAACCATCCATACATTTAAGTATGACATTCATACCAGCAATTTTAACATAATTTAAGCATCAAATTTCAACAGAAACCAAAGAAATATACATATATTCCAAGTTTATAAACTTGTATAATGTTTAAACTAATATACTTTCTCAATCCAGTATTGATTATGGCTTATCGATACTCCATTTTCCCTTTTAAGACTAACTAAGCTCTAGGTTGTTTGTGAATTAAATTTTGTTTCACAACCTTAACTTCTCAAGTTTTATAGTCTCTTAAATATTATGAAAACTAATTTAAGTGATTAGGAGCCATTTCGTGTATATAGCCATAACAAATTACCTTAGAGTTTCTAAAATAGTATATAAGTCTTCATCTCATTACCAATTCAACCGTTCAACATAATTCAGCCATATTACTTCAAAATCCATTAGGTTTGGTAGCTCTAAAACAAGGTTAACGTACATATATAAATTTTAAGATCTTATAAAATATTTGAGCTAAGATTAATCATTTCATTCTAATCTTAATAGTTAAAGCTGATGGAACTTTTATTTCTTCCCTTTTAGACTGAACTAGACTCTAGTTTGCATGTTATTCTTATTTGTTCCACTTCACTAGCCCTTCAAGTTTTAAATTCTTTAAAGTATTGAAAACAAAGTTAAGAAGCTACAAACGGATATATATATATATATATTTATATGTATAGTTACAACAAACTATCTTAGGCTTTTGTTCAAAAACTTCAAGGAAAGTTCATCTCTTCCCTGTTTCGGCCAACAAGTATAAGTTCCAGCAATATCATTCAAATTGTTCAACAAATCTCCATCTTTTACTTGCTTGAAACACTAAACACATAGCTCATAATTTGCCCACTCAAACTAGAACAAATAACACACAATTCTAGAAAAGAATCCCACCTAAAGCCTCAACTAATTCGGCCAGCAACACATTACAATTTCCAGCAGTATAGCAATTTAACATATGGTGCTTTCTCCATAATTTTCTTCAGTTTTAACTCCAACTCATCATGCAAAAGATGATTCTCCAACTACGGAGTAAACTTGATCATCAATATATAATTTTTCAGCCAAAATTTCAAAGGAAAAACTGATCTGAAGTCTATTTCTCTCTCTCGGTCAAGCTGTGATTGTTTTTGGACAGCAATCAGTTTTTAAACAAGAAATTTCTCCATTAACTACTTCAGTTCCCATTCAACTCCAACATGCATGCTAAAACTAAAAAAAAATTATGCAAGGTATTCAGCTTCAACGTAGGAATTTGGAACCCAAAAATCTGTCAAGAAAATTGGAAAATTTCCTTACTTCATCTCTCGGCTAGCTAGACAGAACCACCAGTTAATTCTTGAAAATATTCTCACTTAAGTTATCAACTCTGCTTTAGTTTCTCAGATAGCACAAGAGTGTAAACAAATAGCTTGAATTCTTAAATGAAAATTGTTCCATAATCTCAAATGATAAGCTACATATCCAATCCCTTTCTCTCGGATGATGCTATAAGAATTCCAGCAGGTTTCTTTCTTTGTTTTCAACTCAAAGTTCCAACTTTCACAAGTTCCTATAGCTAAATTTCACTTTATGGGAGATTTAAACATTGTCATGCATTTACTACAACATTCTTCCATTTTTCCATTGACAACAGGTTATAACTTAATCAATCATCTCTCGGTTCCAACAGGTTCAGTCCAGTTTCAATTTTAATCTTAAACCAGAACTTTACTTCAGTCGAAACTCATTTTCCCCTGCTAAAACTTAACTTGCGGCTTATATATATTCATTTATACTCAGTAAATAAGGATTGATCACAGAAAATTTACCTCTGTCTTTCAAGATTTAAAAGTTGCAGACCGGGCAAATTTCTTAGCTTCGGTTCCTCAAGGTCGGCACCAGCTCTCCTTCTTTTTTCTATTTACTTCACTCTCATTTGGTTGAGGCTGGTAGGTGAAGTATACCACCAAGACTTCACTCCCTCTCTCTCACTTTTGGCCCACGGTTTTGAGGTTGCAAGCTAGCAAATGTCTAACTCTCTCTCCCTCACTCTCTCTCGGTTGCAAGCTGAAACAGAAAGGAACCAGAAATATTTTCCTCTTATACTCACTTATCTCTCTGTTTAGAAGGCTTAAGAATTAGAAGAAGGAAATGCTATTCTGTGGTCAACTTTTCCAATTGGTACTACACAATACTAGACTGTTCCACTCAGGCCAACTGTCCAATTATATTTGGCAGCTGATTTCTCTTCGGTTTTTCTCAATCACCACCCAAGTTTTGGTTAGCATTTGATTGCCTTACTTCCACTCGGTTCCTATTGTAAAATTGCTAATAACTTATTTTGTTTGGCTGCCTGGTTAATTCTTTAGGTTCCAAGGGTAACTTCATCTTTTAACTTTAATTTATTTGCTTACTAAGGCTGTAGTTCTATTATTTTATACATTAACTCCTAACTTTATTTGTGTTTCCTTGGAAAATTTCTTACATTGATTTAGGGTATTTCCATATATTCAATTCATAAGAAATCAATTAAACATATAATTTAATCAATTATATAGTATATGCAGCACTTTTGATAATATAGGAAGATAAAATAAAATAAGAATATATATATGCAATTTTCTAAGCTTTTACATACTCCCTCCCTTAAGAGAATTTCGTCCTCGAAATTCATACCTTCAATCACAAAAGTTCCAGATATTCCTTCTGCATATTTTCTTCCAATTGCCACATCACTTCGTCTAATCATTCATGTTTCCACCAAAACCTTAACCAAAGAGATTTGTTTCTTAATATTTTCTCCTTCCGATCTAAGTGTTGTATCGCAGTTTCCCCAAGTATATAAAATTCAACTACTTTAATTACACAATTCCACTAGGCGTGATACATAATTAAACAATCTATACCTAAGATAATGTTATAACCCTTAGATTATCGCTCCTTAAACTTTATATCTCTCTCAACTAGTCTATATACAAATGTGTCATAAATCAATTATGCATGCATACAATTGGAGGTAGCTATAACCCAGAAACACATTCACTCCATCTATATCATTAATACAAAGCAAATTCATGATCAATTAAATTATACCACATAACAAAGTCAATTACAGCATATATCAAGCTCAAGTACACTTTAATAAGAAGTCAAACAAGTCTTTTTAAGTACATTCTGTCGCGCCCCACTTTTTGAGGTGTGAAAGTAGTGTGTAGGAGATGTATGTGAATGTGTGTGAAAGTGAAAATAAAAGGCCGTGGGATTGTGAAATGCGACGGTTTGGCCAAACAAAGGGTTTTAGATAAAAAGGAGTCGCCACTTGATATAAAGTTAGGGTGTACCAAGTCACCCAAAAAGTGATTTTTGGGAAAAGAAAAGTAAACAAACCCTTTTTAAAGAATTTTTAGGTCTACGTAACCAAAGAAAGGGATCGGGAGTCACATTTGATAAGGGAGAAGGCAAAAGCAAAGCCTAAGGCACTCCCTTACCCTAGCCAAAGCTAGTTGCGTGACTTAACCCCACTTTTTCTATTTCTTCTACCCAAAATATGTGTTGCATGTTGGATGTGACTAATGGATATGAAAAAAATGCAATCCTAAATCTAAAATGTCTCTTATGAGGCTTTTTGGTCCCAACCACATGAGTTGTGATGGCCAATAAGAAAAACTCTCATAGAGGTCACGGGTAATGCAAATGAAGACCCAAATATGAGTGCAAGTGTGAAAATGTAAAAAGAATGTAAAATAAAATAAAATAAAAATACAAATGTAAGCGCAAGTGTACAAATGTAAGAAAAGTGCATGTGTGCAAATGTAAGAAAAGTGCATGTGTGCAAATGTAAGAAAAATGCATGTGTGCCAATTGAGAAAATAAAGGTGTTGGTGTGCAAATGGATGAAAATATGATATAATAGTAGTAAATGCATAAGTGCAATTGGATGCAATTTGTGAGGTAGAAAAATAAATAAGTGATAGGAAAAGAAGAAAACTGTGCGAACATGGCATGTGGATTGAGAAAAATATAAGTAGTGAGAGAATATGGATAAAGAAAGTGAGGAAGTGATATGATAAAAATGAGAGTGTATGAACCTAGAGGAATGCATCAAGTCGGGTACGGGAATGACTCCTAACTTCACGATTTTAATTTTTCCTTTTGATTAGAAGGGAGAACTAGCGTGCTAAGGTGACTCTCAAGCAAATGTACCCTATAACTAGCATGAAGATGCAAAAAGCCTAAAATGAAAGGGAAAGGGTTGGAGGGGCATGCCAAATGCTAGAAAACTAAGAAAAATGCATGAAATGTAGTGAGACATGCAAGTATGTACTAACGAGATGGGACAACCTATTGGGTCTAGCATTGGACTAGCCCTTTTCTAAAATTCTCTCACAAGCATTGGACTTGCGAGAGCTCGAGGGGAAAAAACATGACCAGCGTTGGACTAGCCACGGTGACGCATTCATCCATCACATTCATCTATGACTATAGAAAGCAAGTAGACATGCCAATCACCTATAAACACGTAGCACATAACACTTACCATGCTCGACTAGATGCAAGAGCCTAATAAAGCAAATTAACACGTAGCAACAAAAGCAAGCAATCAAACTAATGAACCTATTACATTTGCTAACTAAAACAAATGGGGAAGAGGGAAAATGAATAAAAAATGCTCTCCAAGCCCTATCTATTACAAGCCAAGGGGTGTACACATACCCCATAAAAGAATAACTTAATAAAAGCAAAAGTAAATGTGTGACGCCCCGAAAAAAAAAATGAGTTTGAGAACCCGGAAATTTTCTAAATTTCTAGGGTTTATTTTATTTCATCGCCCGCCTTTTCTACATTTTCTTTATTAGAAAAATTTCCCACATAAAGTTTATGAGCAAAGACTATTTTAAAATGATTTTTCTAGTATCGGTTAGTTTTTGAGAAATTAAGAGCGTATTTTGAACGTGGGACCCGCAAGTGCGGTAAATGCATTATATTTTTGACAACTTGTTGAAATTTTGTATTAAGTGATATTATTTTATAAGGTATTAAGATATTTGTATTGGAGAGACAAAAGGATAAGTTTTGAATCAAAAGGTGACAAGTGTCACCTTGTGATTTAATCTTGGACTTTGACCATTTAACTTTACCTTTACCTTTACCAAATAAATACAAAAAAAAATTGCCAAAAATCATCCTATTTCTATGCTTCATGGCCGGCTCTCTCTCAAAGGAAAAGAAGAAAAATCTCTCAACTTTCTAGCTTCTCATCTCACTCAATCTTCAATTCCAACCGATTAAACTTGAAAGTTTTCCATAAAACCTCTTAGTTTGGTGGAGTTGAGCTTGGTTGTGAAGTTGTTTGGAAAGCTAAGGTGACTAGTTGCTCTATCTCTTGTATTGCTAAGGTGAGTTGTGAAGGACCCCTCTCCTTCCTCTAATGATGTTCAATTCATGATTGGTGGTGGTATAAGATGCACTTTGATGGATTATATCTTGATTTTGGTTGAATTGGTGAAGTTTTATAATTATTGGGGATTTTTCTGTTTTCATATGGATATGATTATGTGGCTATCTATGATGATTGGAAATGGTATATAATGATTCTAGAAGGTGGAAAAAATGGACAATTACAATCAATTTTTGTTTTGGAAGAAATTTCAGAAAATTAGGTTTTGTGAAGGAACATTCTGCCCGAATTTTTAGCTCCTAGTTAGAGGCCGAATTGGCCTTGGTTTAAAACATTAAAGTTGTATGGAATGACATTTTAGAGGTGCCTACAAAATTTCAGGTCAATCGGAGTAGCGTAGAGTGAGAAAAGTCGAAATTACTATTGCTGTTCTGGTTTTACCCGAATGTAAGAATTGCGCCTGTAATTGGTTATTTTGGTCAGGATTACTTCCGAATTAGTTGTTGAGGCCTTCTGATGAAATTTATCCCTGTTTCTTAGCTATCGGCTGGTTTTAGAATTTCTGGATTTGGACTTGGAGAGCCTGAGTTATGATGTTTCTGCTAGAATGCATTCTGTGAAGCAGTTTTTGTGATTCTGGTGTAGTTTTTTGTGTTTTTGACCTGGTCACACTCGAAATTGGGTTGAGTGACCTTCTGAAATATTGTATCCCTATCTCTTAGCTTCGAAACGGTGGGTCTTACACCTTCATCCGATAATCGTAGTGCCTTTGGTACCATTACCGCAAAATGACGTCAAAACCTATTTTTCTGGTTTTGAGCTTAACTTTCATTTCCGGACTTTTTCCTAGCTTGACTTGTCTTTGTTCTACTTGGAGCTTGCTGAATGGCTATTGGATGAACTTGTTGTTGTGTGTGTACCTTTGGGACTGGCTGAGGAAATAATGAAGCCATGATGGCTGGAAAAGTAAGCAAATTTAAGGGAAGTGTTGTCCGAACTTTTAAAGGACTTGTTTGCATTGAGTTTGTGATCTAAGACTTGGATTTGAGCAAGACAATGATATATGATGGATGGTTTCTGAGCCATGGAGGTGAGTGACCTCAAACTATTTCTGAAGTTATTTATGAACCGTTTCCTGCATTATTTACTTTTGAGCTGTTTCCAAAGTTACTTTTGTACCGTTTTCTTGCATTATTTACCTTTAAACTGTTTCCAAAGTTACTTTAGAACTGTTTTCTTGCATATCATGCGTGCTTGCATGTGAGTGTTCCTTATTTGCTATATTTTCTTGACTTCATGACTTGTATTATTGATTGATAACGTGTTAAGTGCTTTGAATGATTTCCAAAATGAGCTTTCTAGGCGAGTGTGTACTTTATTGCACTCGACCTAAATAACTGTGCAATTTTCAAGGATTTAATTATTGAAATGCTAGTTGCGCATGAATGTAAGCCGTTTGGCTGAATTGGCCACTGCCCTTTGTTACCGATCGACTCGAGCCAGAAGCGGACTCGGTCGGGCGATATGGTGACCCTGGGTGAATTTGGTATACTCGAGTATTACCTTGTAGTCCGGCTACGTCCGGATGGGTGGAGTCCGGCCAATGGTCGGATGGGTGGAGTCCGATCAACGTCCGGAAAAGGGGATGAACGAACAAAAGGATGAACGAGAGATTCTACTTACAAAAAAATGTATTTTCAAACAATTGGAGGAATAAGGGGAAATGTCAGGGGAACGAACGAACAAACGAATAGCTCCATGACCCGTATCCTTTTAATGAATGTTACTATCGCTTTCCATTGTAAATGTTCCTTGAATTATTGATACTCCATTTTAATGTCTTGTAAATGTTCATTTGATTTATGACATCATTGATTTATGACATCATTGAAATGAACTATTGTGAAACCGATTTAATTACTGATTTTAATGGTTACTCGCTGAGCTTCTAGCTCACCCCAAAAATATTTTATTCCCCTCCACAGGGCTCGTGGCGAAGGAAGGACTTGTAGTACTTGTTCACGTAACTGGATGGCATATATCTTGTATAATTTGGATTTGGAATCATTTTATATATAGTTGAGAATTGTTTCCGCTTCGCTTATGACATGTAAATATTGGAGATTTATATTATAATATTTGAGGTTTATTCTTGTAATTCATTTGAGGACTGTAGTGAACGACTGAGTCCCGGCGAGAGCTGGGCAGGCTACCCGCCGAACCCTCTGGTTCGCCTTAGGGGGAGGTGGGGCCGTCACAAAATGAAATAAATGAAAGGAATTAAGGAAAGGCAAGGAAAAGCAAAGTAGACATGCAATTCTCACTTAGCACGTTGGATCACATAGAGGAGAGACAAAAAAAAGATAAAAGAAGTTATACCTCCCCGTTTGTGATGTTAGTAAAGTGAACAAGACTTAACTTGGGATAGAGTCACCAAAGAAAGAGATAACTTGGGCTAAAACCATCAAAGTAAGGGATTAATGCACCACTTTAAAGATAAGTAGAATAAAAGGCAAAGAGGCAACTCAGAACACCTTAGAAACTTCAAAAGGGGTACTAACCAACCACCAAATTCTTCCCTAATTGCAACCAAATAATGCATAATTTCCAAGAAAAGTAAATTATGGATCAAATTTCTAAAATAGAAAAGTACCAGGGACCCAATTGCAAACATTAATCAATCATTCGAGTCAAATCAAAACATTTAAGAACTTCAAAGGTTCCAAAATAATAAAAGGCCAAATAACGGTTCAAATTGCAATCAACGTAAGGCTTAATTGCAAGAAATTGGAATGTAATTGGTCCTTTGTAGCATTACTAGAGACTAGAGGGAGCAAATGGCAATTTTTGAAGGCTGCTTTTGCATGCAAATCCATGCAAACAGAACTATGAGTCAAAGCTTCCTACAACAGCAAACCTTCGGCAGCTTAGGAAAGCTTTCCTCTGCAAATTTATGTTGCCAACTTCTACCATTGTGTAAGCTTTCGGCAAAAACAAAGTTTATCCAACAACTTCGGACCATCTTCAATGAAAAACATCTAACATTCCAGATAACAAAATGAAAGCTGAAACCGTAGATTATGAAAGAAAAACTTCAGCAGCCCATGCAATCCACGAACGAAAAACAAATTTCTGCAACACCTTGCCCTTAAGCTTTCCACAGCCAACACAAAATCCGAACACCCATTTGTTTTTCAAATTCCGATTACAAACCCAAACACACACAGCTTTAAACTAGACAGCAACCACATCATTATCATCATCCAAACAGGCAGAAAACTTAAAAAGATCTCATGCAAAAATTCTGGAAAAAATATGCAAACATTTGAAAAACGAAACTGCTGCAACTTTCTCCCTTTATCCGAACAACCAAGATTAATGTTAACCATTTTTATCATAACCATCAAACCATTCCAATGAGTCAGGGAAATGAATCCGAATTACAAACCAAAACAGGTGGCCTTGCTTGATTATAACGAAATACAAGAGATCGAGAAAAAGGACACCCAACTACACTGTGCCTGCTAATTTTCCTGGTTTGAGAAGAATTTTCTTTTGCAAAGGAACATGTATCCACTACGCACCCATCACATCAAGTTATACACAAAGTAAAAGGCAGGACAAACGTAACCCAGAGATAGCAAATAAAATCCTAGAAAGTTTATGCAAACACAAAACTTTAGCAACCCAAAAGTGATGTGTGCACGGACCTTGGCCCACGCAATGGCCCAATCCAAGTTCCATTGGGCCCAGTCACATGTGCACGGGCCAAGGAATTCAGGGAATCACTCCAAGCTCTTGTACGGAATGTTCAAGACCAACAATGAGTTCATCGAGACATTGAAGGCTTAGAAGGTGATAACCCAGTTGTCTACACGATGATCCAAGCCCATGAAGAGAGCCCGTGAAGAGCCAAGTAGGCTATGGCCGATTAGGCCTTAGTGTTAGGAGTCTTAAATTTAGATTAGTCCTTTTGTTAGCCATGGATTCGGCCCACCTTTGTCTAAGGATGGCTGAACCACTAGGCCTTCTTTATTGAGTCCATGGATCGGCCCACCTTGTCCAAGGAGTGGCCAACCATCTAGCTTTTCGATATTAGGGTTTAGGGTTTCATTAGTATTTGCCTATATAAAGGCTTGCTTTGTAAGGTTTAAGGGAGCCGTTTGATGATAATAAACTTGTTCTTGTTTCTCTACATGGAGAGTACAACTCCGTTACTTGCATTGGCAAGGGTTCTTGAGCAATCTCGTGATCGTCTTTGATTGTTCTACCGACCTATCCACTTGAGTATCCACCTCCATTGGAGTCGTCGTTCTACCACCTTCAATCAAATCGTGTTGTCCGTTTGATTTTAGGTTCCGCAATCCAAGCGTTGGACAACCTCGCTAGATCCTTGGGCAAACGTGCTACGTGTCTCGAACGTGTGGATCGAGGAACATATCAGTTGGCTTCAGAGCTTTGGTGGAGGTATCTTCCGTTATATCCGTAGTTGTGTCTTAGTTTCATTATTTCCGCTGCCTTGTGTTTTGCAAAAAAAAAAAAAAAACGTCACTGTTCATCGTACTGTTCACCGTCACTGTTCATCGACACTGTTCACCGTACTGTTCATCCGAACACAAAATCTGTTGGTGTGTTATCTCCTTTGTGTTGTGTCTAGTTTGTTGATAATTTCTGTCCACAAGTTGTTTCTTGCGTTTGAGTCATTTGTTGCGGCAAAAAAATTCTGTTAGTGTGTTTCCTTGCATTGTAAATCTGTCCGCTGTTTAGTACTTCGTTGTTGCGTCCAATTTCTGGTCAAAGTTGTGCCCAATCTGTCCGTGGGTGTTGTTTCCTGTTGTCTAATACATTTGGTCCGTTAGTCACCTCTTGTTGCGTCAAAGAAAATTCTGACCGTTCGCATCACATCGTTGCTTACAAATCTGTCCATAATCTTGTGCGTTGTTTGTGTCAAGATGGCTGTGGTTTCTGCGCACTTGGAACGTACAAATTTCTGGTTGGAACCCCAAAACTGTTTTGGTTAAGTTGGTCGACGCTTGGGCAGTACGAAAACCCACCTTTGTGCGGCTAGGGTTTCCTTGGCGGTTAGGGTTTTTCTCGCCATCGCTAGAGTTCCCTATTTTGCGTCCAATCTGCCATGCGTGAGTTGTTGACAATCTGACCGCATATGGTATCCTTGTTGCACCCAAATTTTGTCCAAAGTAGATAGCCTAAGCCGAAGCTACAAGAGGGCAAGGAAGCGACGGCTAGGGTTTCTTGGCGGCTAGGGTTTCTTGACGGCTAGGGTTTCCTTGTGGCGGCTAGGGTTCCCTTTGTGCGGCTAGGGTTCCATTTGTGCGGCTAGGGTTTCGTTTGCACTAGGGTTTCATTTGCGCTAGGGTTTCTTTGTTGTCACTTGGACACTCTCCTACATTCTCTCCTATATTTTAGGAACACTCTCCAACATTTTAGGAACTCTCTCCTACATCCTCTCCTACATTTTAGGAATACTCTCCTACATTCTCTCCTACATTTCAGGCATTCTCTCCTATATTTTAGGAACACGCTCCTACATTCTCTCCTATAATTTAAGAATACTCTCCTACATTCTAGGAACCCACTCCTACATTTTAGGAAGTTAGGGTTTCTTTCTTTTGTGTTCTCATTGGCGCACTTCCATTTCTGTCCGCCACTATTGGCCTTCCAAATTCGTCCATTTCCACTCCATTTTGCATCCTCATTTGTGTCTTAGCTTTTTGGTTACTCTTGTGGAAAAAAGTTGGTGACAATTATTGGACTTGAGCGGCCTTTCTCAACTACCTAACCCAACAAGTAAAGGTACTTGGTAAGATCATTAGAGTGTTTTAGAGTGACATCCATATACACGAGTGTGAGTGGATACATGTAAGGGAGCGTGAAAGGCAATATCTTCGGTTTCGTTGCTAACTTTTTGCAGGTTCCCTCATACATCATGGCGAGTACAAGACGCATAAAAGCTAGCTCACAACATTGTCTTCTTGATCCTAAGGGAGTCAAAGAAGTGGCATTACGTGGTGTAGATGAGCAATTGGACATCGTCAAATCTCAGTTGCCTGGTTGGTTTTATACCCGTTGCGGTGTCAAAGATAAAATTTGTAGCTTGGCCATTGATGGGAGTTGTGAAGTCAACCTTGCAAGTGCTATCATGGTTGAGAAATTAAATCTTCCAACCATTGATCATCTTCAACCGTACAAGTTGACGAGCACTCATGGTGATGTTTGGGTTACTAAACACACACTTGTACCTATTCAAATCGGCAAATATGTGGATGAGGTGTTGTGTGATGTAGTCCCAATTCAAGTAACACATGTGTTGTTGGGCAAAGCATGGATGTCGAGGCGAGAAGTTAGATATGACAGACATACTAATAAGTATTCTTTCTTATTTAATAGTCATCGTTTGGCACTTGTATCACTTACTTATGACCAGCTTTGTATTGATCTAGCACGTATGAAAAGTGAGCTTGAGCGTTATAGGATGGAGAAAAACCGAGATGAGGGATTTGAGCCTGAAGAGGTAAAATCCGAGGGAGTTGAAAGCAATGAGATCAAAGGGGCAGCTGTTGAACTAGAAAAAGAGATGGACAAATCGGATGAGATAGGTGATAAAAAGGAAGAGCAGAGAGAAAGAGGGCTGATTTTGAGCAAGAATATGAGGGTCTATTATTGTCCTAACGAACTTACCTTTGCTTTGTTTAGCATCTCTTCTTTTGTGCAGGTTACACAAAGTCACGTAGAGCTGGTCATGGCATGTTCCATTCCGAAGTCACTTGGACACTTTACGAGTTTCCATGGAGTTTGTCTCCTAGGAGCTAAATCTCGTTGGTATCAATCCATGGAACAATCTGCATTCAAACCTGTCCGCGCCATTGGAGGAGTCATTCGAGCCCATTATTTTGATGAGAAGTATTGCAAAGCTGTCCAAAATTTTCCCACAATGACTAAAGAGTTACAACCTGATTTCATGCTTGTAAATGCATGTGATTCGTATGGGGTGGACTTCACTTCATTCCTGTCGCTTATGTTGGGTGATGGCCGCAAGGGTGTCAATCAAGATCCGAGTGTTGTTCTTCCCGCACTGGTTTGTGTTTCTATGGATATGCAACACGGGTGGCTTAGTGTCCCACCTCCAGAATGGCAAGTGGCGCCGATTCAGTGCCTAGGGCTGAATTACACCACCTTGCACAACCAGGTTCGAGGCTTTTCTAGTTTCAATGAACATTGTTATGAAGTGCATGTGAATGTCCGGGTGCGAAGGCTAATTAGCGAGCTTTGGGTAGCAACCTGGAACGTTCACAAGCCTTATACACGTTCCTTCCTACCTTGGAGAATGTCCTTGTTTGAGAACCCCTTGAAGCTGACTAAGAGACATGTGCACCAAATTATCTTAATCATAACATATGCAAGTATCCTTCAATCTAAGAGGGCCAATATGTGGAGACTTGGGTGTCACACTACCCACTCTCATTAGTATCATTCATCTCCATCCAGATTTGAGGACAAATCCTTCTCAAGAGGAGGGGACTGATGTGTGCACGGACCTTGGCCCACGCAATGGCCCAATCCGAGTTCCATTGGGCCCAGTCACATGTGCACGGGCCAAGGAATTCAGGGAATCACTCCAAGCCCTTGTACGGAATGTTCAAGACCAACAATGAGTTCATCGAGACATTGAAGGCTTAGAAGGTGATAACCCAGTTGTCTACACGATGATCCAAGCCCATGAAGAGAGCCCGTGAAGAGCCAAGTAGGCTATGGCCGATTAGGCCTTAGTGTTAGGAGTTTTAAATTTAGATTAGTCCTTTTGTTAGCCATGGATTCGGCCCACCTTTGTCTAAGGATGGCCGAACCACTAGGCCTTCTTTATTGAGTCCATGGATCGGCCCACCTTTGTCTAAGGATGGCCGAACCACTAGGCCTTCTTTATTGAGTCCATGGATCGGCCCACCTTGTCCAAGGAGTGGCCAACCATCTAGCTTTTCGATATTAGGGTTTAGGGTTTCATTAGTATTTGCCTATATAAAGGCTTGCTTTGTAAGGTTTAAGGGAGCCGTTTGATGATAATAAACTTGTTCTTGTTTCTCTACATGGAGAGTACAACTCCGTTACTTGCATTGGCAAGGGTTCTTGAGCAATCTCGTGATCGTCCTTGATTGTTCTACCGACCTATCCACTTGAGTATCCACCTCCATTGGAGTCGTCGTTCTACCACCATCAATCAAATCGTGTTGTCCGTTTGATTTTAGGTTCCGCAATCCAAGCGTTGGATAACCTCGCTAGATCCTTGGGCAAACGTGCTACGTGTCTCGAACGTGTTGGTCTTGAACTCATTGTCTCGATGAACTCATTGTTGGTCTTGAACATTCCGTACAAGGGCTTGGAGTGATTCCCTGAATTCCTTGGCCCGTGCACATGTGACTGGGCCCAATGGAACTCGGATTGGGCCATTGCGTGGGCCAAGGTCCGTGCACACATCAAAAAGGAAATAGACCTTGCGGCAATTTTCTTTTCACCATTTCAGCATGCACATGACACCTTCTATGATTTCCAATAGAGCATGTAGAGACATGAACTAACGCCCCAAAACTCAACCCGACTCCCTTAGGGCCATATAACCAAAAATCATGATGTAAAACATAGTCCCAGTGACTGCCCATCTAATATCAGTAACCAAACATTGACTAACGTATCAAACCCGACGAGCTATGCTTCTGGAAACTGATTATGTGTAACAGAGGTGACACAAAGCAATTTTGTCGACATCAAAAAATGAATCGTCAGCAAATCAAAAAGGAAAAAACAAGAACCACTGCGACAAGCCGAAAGCTTCAAGCTTTTTGCAAAGGATTCATACGACGATGAAACATTACGCTATAGACAGCAAAAGGATCCATGTTAAGGTCATCATTTTCAGAGCAAACACCTTATTTGACACCAAATCTAAGGAATGGATTACCACCAAAACAGATTCCAAGTTGTAACATGGCTGAAATGCACGTAGACAGCAAAAGATTCCACTTTTTTTTTAAACTCTGATGAGATATACGGGGGAAAGATAAAGAAAAGATTACCTTTATCGCTGGAAAACACCAGTGAAATGCAAAGAATCCGAGGATGGCAATATTCGAATCTCAATGAAGAAAACGCAAGCTTGATCTTCTGGTTATCGATTTCTCCTTGTACTCTGACTTTGCCTGAAACCCCTTTTTCTCGATTTCTTTGCCGTTCCAAACACTCAAGATCTCTCTTCCAGTCCTTCCCTCTACCCCAGCTCTCTCTCGGTTTTTCTTTTCATCCGTTCTTTGCTCAGCCCCTTCTTTCCTTTCTCTTTTCTAGCCGTCAAGAAATTTTCTGGTTTTTTTTTTCTCTCAAACCCTCGCTGTTATCCTCTCTCCCTTTTTCTCTCCTGGCTGCCTTTCTTTTCTGGTTTCTTTTTTTTTGCTCCACCTCACGACCCCAGTCCTCTATCCAATATCTCAGCCGTCATTTTCTCTTCTTTTCTCTCAGACTTCCGCTGTCCCCCTCAAACTCTCTTTCCGTTTCTTGTTTTTTTTCTTATGCCGCTTGCTCTAAACCTCTCCAGCTCTCTTTTCTCAAAACCCTCTGCCCTTTTTGTTTTCGGCCTTTTCTATTTATATGGAACATAAACTCTCAAACCCTCAGCCGAGGTCTTTGCTAGACATCTTAGGGCCATCCGATGGCTATTGTTTCCCGAAGGTTTATGATCAGAATCCAAGGGGATGAGGTGGCCGAAGGTTTGGAGGAAAGCTAGAAAATCTGTTGGAAAATAGAGGTGAAATCATGCTTCTGAAATTTTGCTGCCGTGTGGTTTTTTTTTTTTTAAGTAATTTGACAAAATTGATAATAAAATTAAGTAAAAAAAACAACAATTTAAGTAACATCGAACAAAAATAAACAAACTAGAAATAATAAACAACAAAATTGCGATTTTTCATTCATTTTTCATTTTCATCATTTTCCTCTTTTTTTCTTTTCTTCTTTTTTTTCAAGAAAACATTGAATTCAAATAAAAAACAACTAAAGTATAATTTTTGAATGCTTTTTTCTTTTTTTTTCGAGAAATTCTATGCTAAAAACTTAAAAATAAAAATAAAAATAATAAAACAAAAACTAAAAATTAAAAAGTGAATAAAACTAACACGACAAAAAAACTAAAAAATAAATAGTAAATGGAATTACACTAAAATTTTGGTGTCTACACATTCAATATCCAAACATGGCAAAGTTCCGACTCACTCAACCCAACCTTAGTCTGTCCTTTCTTCTAAACGTATGAGCTGACAAATAGATCAAATTTACTAACTTTAACATATTATTCATGTTCTCACCCTTTCCTGCTTCTTGTTATCAATAATTGTTATATCCGCAACTTGTAAACATGTTACGATAAATATTTCTTTAGACTCATAAACTGCAACGATTCACCATAACATCATTGCCCTAATAATCACCACCTACTCCATATATTACATTTTTCTGAATTTCACTGCAAAATAATTCATTTTCTTATTTAATTCATCTAAACCTTGCCTTAATAGTTAAAGCACCATTAACCTTAGTCTTGGCTTAATCTTTATTTTATACTGACTACCGTGTATAATCATCCCAACATAGTCAAGGTGACAATCGTTCAAGTGCATTTACTAATCCAATTACCCCATTAGTACCACTAATCAAAATTCCTTCGTAAATTATAGATCTACTACATCTAATATCCAATCAAAGAGTATGATCATTACATATGTACATCAATGGCTCTTAAGTATTCCAAATGATCTCAAACATTTCATACAATAGCCCCAAATAATCCTCCAGCAAAATTTAAGGAGCCACAATGCCATCGAGAACTCACCTCACATGGCAAATTCGTCAAACTCATCTCACCTCAATTTTGAAAACTCTCCTCAAGGTTTAGAGCTATTCACAACTGCATAGTTCTTACTTAAACTACGATTTCACTCAAATTCTATGTCTAAACCAATATTTTGGGTAAGAGATGGCATATATTCCATTTACCATTGAATGACTAGTAAATTTATTCATCTTAAAAACAGAATTGGCACTAATCTTCAAGATCTCACTATTGGCTCTTCACTTTTAACTTTCAAAAGCTAGACTTGGTCCTTTCGATTCTACTTTGCCAAATTTAATCATGCTTTCTAGTCCCATCATAATGCAATATACTAAATTCTTCACAATTTGCAAATACACCATTGAATGAAATATCTGGTACTCGGGTATAAGAATATGACAATAGGATAATTCACAGCTCAGGCTGGCCAGTCCCAAGAGTAACTTATCTATATTTGAGATTCCTGCCCAACATACATATCTAATATCCCCAACTATAGACCTTTGTTCCACACTTAACAAGCCAATCCCCATAGTCCGAGAATCCTCTCCGGGCATGAGCTTGATAAGAGCTCTGATACCAACTGTGACAACCCCACCTCCCCCCTAAGGCGAACCAAAGGGTTCAGCGGACCACCTGCCCAGCTCTCGCCGGGACTCACTCACTCACTACAGTCCTCAAACAAATTACAATGTAAATCTCAAATATTAGATCAAATTCCCCAAGAATTACATATCATAAGTGAAGCGGAAACTAATTCTAAGCGTGGAACGTATATATACATCCACTTCAATTCCATACAGTCACACTACTCAACTGTTACACAAAATGAATCCAAATCTAAACTGTACAAGATATATGCCATCCAGTCACGTGAATAAGTACTACAAGCCCTTCCTTCGCCTTGAGCCCTGTGGAGGGGAATAAAATGTTTTTTGGGGTGAGCTATAAGCTCAGCGAGTAACCAGTCAAATCAGTAATCAAATCAGTTTCACAATAGTTCATTTCAATGATGTCATGAATCAATAATCAAATATACATTTATTGCTCTCGTGAGCCAGTGAAATCATTGTACTTAGCATCCAATGCTCAAAATGATCAGTTAACAGTGAAACAGTGATAGGGAGCCCGTTGGTGCTCCAGATGAACAGTAAACAGTGGTGGAGCCGTTGGTTCTAAGCCCAAGACTTCCCAAGAACTCATTTAAGCCAAATCATGTCATGAACTCACATGCAAGCACACATGATATGCAATCGAGTAAATAATGCAAGGAACAGTCCATAAGTAGCTTTGGAAACAGTTTGGGGTCACTCACCAACCACGGCTCAGGAACCATCCATCATATATTGTTGCCTTGCTCAAGCCCAAACCCTTCAACTCAAACTCAAAGCAATCAAATGCTTTCAAAGATCGGACAGCGTATCCCCTTAATTTCCTTACTTTTCCATCCTACAAGTAATACCAATTCATCTCAAATCAACCACATACACATCATAAACTATCAAATACACCTTTCGGCACAATATCCATAACTGAAGTTACACTTATCGGATTGAAATGAACTATTGTGAAACTGATTTGATTACTGATTTGACTGGTTACTTGCTGAGCTTCTAGCTCACCCCAAAAAATATTTTATTCCCCTCCACAGGGCTCGAGACTAAGGAAGGGCTTGTAGTACTTATTCACGTGACTGGATGGCATATATCTAGTACAGTTTAGATTTGGATTCATTTTGTGTAATAGTTGGGCTAGTGTGATTGTATGGAATTGAAGTGGATGTATGTGTAAGTTCCACGCTTAGAATTAGTTTCCGCTTCACTTATGATATGTAATTCTTGGGGAATTTGATGTAATATTTGAGATTCATATTGTAATTTGTTTGAGAACTGTAGTGATGAGTGAGTCCCGGCGAGAGTTGGGCAGGCGGTCCGCTGAACCCTTTGGTTCGTCTCAGGGGAGAGGTGGGGCTGTCACACTACTATTGATCATTCTCATTTTTTCAAAATTAATACACTCTCAATTCAAATATATTCTTGAAAAATGTATACTCGTTGTTCTGAACTAAATGAGTTTTCGAAAAGTAACTTTTCTAACAAACACTTTAAAAACATAAGAGAGGCGCTTTTCCATATAAATGGATTTTAAATAGTCGAATTAAATAATTAATTAAACCAGTAAAATAAAATAAAATAAGGAAATTTTTCGGGTCTTCACAGCTTCAAAGTTTCAAAGTTTTACGAGCGAGCATGAATTGTTCGGAATTTGATAAGTATCTTGAAAACTATTTCAACGAGTTGCATTTACTTGATTTTCTTGAAGCGAAACTCCTATGTTTTGCACTCTAGAGAGTTTTACATTTGCAAATGATTTTTTATCGCAGATTTGGACTCCAACCAAGGAGTTGGACCTGAACGTGACTTTGAGAGGCACTAGACTTTTGGTGAGTGCTTTCAAATACTTGATTGAACTGGACACTTGTTTTCAATACTTGACCAATGTGATTTAATCATATGTAATTTGTTTAATCGGGCAAGAGTGTACTTTATCGCACTTTCCCTAACATGATATATACTTGCTTATTGTTGCAATTGACTTGATATACTTGTACTTGACTTATAAGTGCTGAGCGGTTGCATGTACTACACTCAATCCGAATGGGAGGTGCCTCTCCTTCCCATCTCCATATTTTTATCTTGATTCAGTCGATTGGAGTGTTATCTCATCGACTTTTTGGGGACCCAAACCCTATTGACTAGTTAATCGAGTCGAGTCGGCAAGGGTTTGGTCGATTAGATAACGAACCATGGGTATCTAGTGTTGTCGAGTGGAGTGTTATCTCCTTGGCTAATCGGTATACTCGAGTATTACCAGTGTTTATTGAGGATTTTGGGCCCAGTAGGGGGTTTGGATGGTGGACGGAGAGTAGTTTAAGTGGTGCTCTACTGGATTGATTACTTACTTGAAAGTTGACGGAGTGTCAATTATTACTTGATCAAGCTCTGGTAATGCAATGGGAATTTGGCTCCTGAGAGCCATCTGTATCTTTATACTTTGGAATAATTAGTACTTATCATGTTATTGTTTCATTTTAAAAGAAAACTTTACACTCGTTCATTTTGAGATTTGCTAATTAAAGTGTTATTGCTCACTTTTATGAACTTTTCATGCTCATTACTTTGCTACATTGAACCATCTACTTATAAACAATAGTCGATTTGCTATTTGAAACCTCACTAGGCTTTTAACTCGTTCCACGCCATTTGTTTTTCTTACAGGGGATACGAGCGAGGCGTGTGACCGGTACAGACTAGCGTAGTCTAGTTTTTGAATTTTGTAATTGTGCTCGCACGAGTCGCTCGATTAGGGTTAAATGTATTTAGAATTTCAATCTTTTGATATATTTGGGATTGTGTGGATAGTTGAGATAGAAATGAATGTATTTGGATGTTCCAAACTTTGGAACTGTTAATTCGTTTATTATTGAGGTTGCACTCTATTTTGTTTGCTGTGAGTGAGTGAGTCCTGGTGAGAGTAGGGCAGGCGGTCCGTTAAATCCTAGGGTACGCTCCAGGGGAAGGTGGGGCCGTCACAGCGTGTACTCGTGACTTGAGCGAAGATTTGAGGTCAAGTTGAACTTGGATTGTCTATGGTATTCGAGTCTTTTTTTTAAAAGGTATATAAGGTGAAATTTAGCCGAAACTCGTACCCTTGGAAAAATGAAAGTAGTGACCACTCGGAATATGTTTTCCTCGTCTTTTAGACTCAAATGTGAATTCCAAAGTTTTAATTGCTTCTTGAGCAACACCAAAAGAGCAAGCATGAATTTTCTAGAGTTTGATACGTAACATGAATCTTATCTAAATGAATTTCATTTACTTGATCTTCTTGAAGCGAAACTCCTAAGTCTTGAACCCTGGTTGATTTCAAGCTTTTAAATGATATTGTATCGTAGATTTGGACTCCAACCAAAGAGTTACAGCTGAACGTGAGGTTGACAAGCACTAAATCTTTGGTGAAAACTTCTAGATATATGATTGAACTTGATACTTGATTAAATTCTTTACCAATGTGATCGGATAAGATTTGCTTGGTTTGGTCGGGCAAGTGTGTACTTTATCGCATTCAACCTAACTCAACTAATCACTTGATATCCCATTCATGCTTGTACAAATGACTTGATTTGCATTGACCTGTACTTGTATTTGTACTTGTGCTTGATTTGTAAGTGTTGAGCTGCAGTATGTACTGTGACGCCCCCACTTCTCCCTAAGGCGAACCAAAGGGTATCCGCGGGACGCCTGCCCAGCTCTCATCAGGACTCACTACAATCCACAATTCAAAAGGTCGGAATACTTCAAATAACTTCAATACATAATAATAGTACTCCAAAATATCTCACACTTACAATTAATTAGCTCTCAAACTTAATACAATCGAAAAGAATATTTACTACAGCCATCTGCTGTAATACAACTTAAAGTTTTCAAAAGAAAGCAATCTAGTACTATTCACGAGTACTCTTGGTCTCGAACCCTGTTAAGGAAAACAAAATCGTGGAATGAGCAACACAGCCCAGTGAGGTTCCAAGACACTCTAGCTGTGACGACCCCACCTCCCCCTGAGGCGTACCAAAGGGTTTGGCGGACCGCCTGCCCAGCTCTCGCCAGGACTCACTCACTCAAATCACGTGCACACATCCATGGACCATAAATAACATCCACAATTCAAACTTATAATTTACATTGATAGAGATCAGGGTTCAAAGTCTCGATATACTTAAACTAGTTCAAAACGTATACAATCCAAATACAAAATGTTCCATTCAAGGAATAGCGCGAGTACAAGTCAAAAGTCAAAAGTCAAACAACTAGACTACGCTAGTCTTTACATATTTCACGCCTCGCTCGTACCCCTGTAAGGAAAACAAATAACGTGGTATGAGCTAAAAGCCCAGTGAGGTTCCAAATAGCAAATTGACCATTATTTATAAGTACAAGTTTTCGATATAGCAAAGTAAGGAGCATGAAGAGTTCATAAATGTGAGCAATAACACGTCAAGTAGAAATCTCAAAATGAGCGAGTGTAAAAGTTTTTCAAAATCAACAATAATCCAATAAGCAATAATCAATCCAAAGCATAAGGATACGGATGGCCCTCAGGAGCCAACTTCCATTCATCATCAGGAGCTTGATCACGTAGTAGTTGACACTCCGTCAACTTTCAAGTAAAGGAACCAATCCAGTAGAGCACCACTTACACGACTCTCCGTCCACCATTCACACCCCCTACTGGGCCCAAAATCCTCAATAAACATGGGTGGTAATACTCGAGTATACCGATTAGCCGAGGAGGTATCACTCCACTCGACAAAACAAGAGACCCAGGGTTCGTTACCCAATCGACCAAGCCCTTGCCGGCTCGACTAGAGTAACTCGCCACAGGGTTTCTGGAATTCCAGGAAGTGCGCACATCAAGTATATCAAGTCAATTGCAATCAATAAACAAGTATATCACGTAAGAGCAAGTGCGATAAAGTACACTCTTGCCCTGTCAATTCACGTATATAACATGTACTCATATTGGTCACGTATCAAGTTCAAGTATCTAGTGCAATTCAGTATTTGAAAGCACTCACCACAACATATAGTGCCTTTACTGGTCACTTTCAGGTTATACTCTGGGTTCGGAGTCCAAATCTGCGATAAACTCAGTTTGAGAACTTTGAAACATGTCTAGAATTCGAAACTTAGACGTTTCGTCAATAAAGATCAAGAAATTGAAATTCACTTGGAGAGTAGTCATGAAACACTTGCTCGCTTTTTAAACAGTAAAACTTTGTAACATTTTTACTTGAAAATGCCATGCGAGTCGAAAGTACAAGGAAAATATACTCCGAGCAATCATGATTTCATTTCTCAAGGGTACAAGTTCGGCCAAGTCCTAACATATAACCCTTGATAACAAAGCAGCAAGGTCCTCGCTAGTTCGAGTGATAATCACTTAACCCTTACTCACGTTACAAGTATAGTTTCCTAGTCCTCGAGTGTAAATTCGGGCAGCATGCCCTTTGTGTTTACCAAATTTTCCAGCCATTTTGGCTTCAATCCTTACACAATCCAACCCAACATCATCCACAATATAATTTCAGTTCATTAGCCATTCCATAGGCTTAACACAACATAAGAACAAAAATCAAAGTGATAATAAGGGTGGAAATGCAACCTAGCAAAAGACAGATTTGACGTATGGTTGCGGAAATAACACATCCAAGGCTACGCTTATTGGATTGAGGCAAAACTTATGCCGTTTCGAAGCTAAGACTCAGGGCTACAATGTTCATGAAGATCACTTAGTCCAGTTTCCAATACAACCTAGTCAAATCCTCAATTTACAGAACCAAAACCCAACTAGTCGGCTATTTAACCACACTGCACTGGAATGGTCATATCTCAGGTTACCAAGGTCCGATTAAGGTGTTCTTTGAGGCGTTAGAAAGCTGAGACAGGGCACTAAAACTTTTATGTTTTGGGCCAAGACTAAAACTGAACGGATTACAGCGAATAAATACCATCAAATAGACTGAACTGTCCACGCGGCATTCTGGAAGGTAACCTAAAACAGCAAGGGTATTTTCATCTTTTCACATGCTACGTTGCTCCGATTTAGCTGAAATTTTACAGGAACCTATAAAATACCATTATATACAACTTTAATGTTTTGACCTAAGGCCAATTCGGCCTCTAACATAGGGTTACAAAACCGGACAGAAAGTTGGGGAAAATTTTCCAGATTCTGGAATTTTTGGTATTTAATGGAATTTTCTCAAATTTCTTGTTCTAATCACTACCAAACAACCTTATATAACCTTATTTACAACATTTACAACCACACAATAAGTTTAGGCAGAAACTCTGAAACCCTAGCTTGCTTATTCATCCCAAAATTCATCACAACCACTTGGATAATCATGAAATCAAGCCAAAACTTAAGCTAAAAAAAAACATCTTAAAGCAAGATTAAAGCAGCAAGGATCATGATCAGATGTTTATACCTCAAAAGCAAGTCTTGGAAGAGTGATTCTTCACCCCCTTAGAAATTTCTTAGTTCCTCAAGCTTCCCAACTCACAACCTCCACTTTAATCGGTTTAAAATTGGATTTTCTCACTTGGTTTGGCTAAGATTCAAGAAGAAAGAATTTTTTTCTTTTGCTCTCCCTTTCTCTCTCTCTTTTGGTCGACCAGCAGCAGGAGAAATGAAGGGGAAAGTCCAGAAAATTGGTTTAATAAGGTTAGTTAATCCCTTGGCCAAGAAACTCTAGGGTGGCGACACTTGTCGCCACCACCACCTTTCATTTTTCTCTTTCCTATCCTTGTTATTTTAGCCTCTAATTTTGGTCAGACTTAGCTGGAAATTAAGAAGATATTTTGCTCAAATATCAATGAGCTCATGTGGTAAGAAAGTGGTGGTCCAGTGGTGCGTTCAATCGGTAGTGCGCGGGACCCGCCGGTTCGCCCCGTTTTTCTTGAAAACACCCGTACTAGGGTTTTTACTTCCCATTCACTAACCTTATATAATTGCTTCTATTCACATATTATTTCTCACTTAAAAGTCACTTTTAATCATCAAATTGATCCTTGGCCAGTACCGAAAATTCATCCGGCGGAAAAATCGCTAAAACCCTAATTTGCTCAAATCTTGAAAACAAAGAGTAAAACCCTACTTTCTAGATTCATTTGCACTTATTATGGAATAATTAGATAGTAGAGCTTTAATAAATAATAATTTCCAAATAAAAGAGCATTTTTAAGAAAACGTGAGGGTTTTACAATTTCAGAAATTAAAATTAGGGTTTCTATTAAAATGTGAGACATTTAATAAAACCGGTTAATCACAAGTAAACTAGGGTTTTTGATTAAACATTTAGGGTTTCTAGTCTTTTAAAATAAAATAAGGTTTTAAATCAAACCCGAAGAAATACTCTTTAATATCTTCTTTACAAACAATCTCCTAATATTCGGGGTGTTACACTAGCAGTTCTAATAAATCAAGTAATTGAGCATACCGCATGTATGGTTCAAGGTTGCACGTTGACATATGAACATGAGACAATTATCATTCTACGAGTAATTTGAGCATATCACAGGTATAGCACATTTGCATGAAACGGTTATCATTATGTAAAATAAACACACATTGAAGGATACGGTGTTCTATTGGAACCATTTCGGTCATCTGCACCTTATGACTTCCGATCCCCATGGTACTGTCTGGTCATCGCCTTATCCCTCCAGTGGTAATACTCGAGTATACCGAAACGGTGGCCCAGGGTTCCAACCTACCCGATCGAACCCAGTCTTGGCTCGAGTAGGTCAGTAACCAAGGGCAGGGCCCCAGTTCAGCTTAGAGCTTACAACACGCACAAGTAATCAAATAACTTGGCAAACGATAAAATTTATTCTTTTGGTAGGTCGAGTGAGATAAAGTACACACTCGCCTTAAAATGGTGGATAATTTCATATGAGCAATTAGCAACAATTAACACATAAACACGTAAGTAATATTTGATAATTTTATGTTAACATGTAATTTACGGTAATCAAGTAATCCAGTACCAGATAATCAAGTAGATAGGAAAACGGTAAGTAATTATGGTAAACGGTTAACGGTTGACGGTTAACAGTAGTAATCACGGTTAATTGGTAGACATTAGTCATTTTAATAGGCCGCCTTTGGCCGTTTCTCACTTTTACCACTTAAGAGTCGAGGAGGTTCACTCCAACCGACTTATGCAACCATAGCATCATTAATCATTTAAACACTTCACGTAAATATACAATTCAAGTATTTTAGGTCGCGTAATTGAAGTATATGCACTTCAAGTATTTCATGTCGAGTAATTCAAGTAGTCACGTAAACATGCTCTTCAAGCATTTTATGTCGAGTAATTCAAGTAGTCATATAAATATGCTCTTCAAGCATTTCATGTCGAATAATTCAAGCAGTCATGTAAATATGTTCTTCAAGCATTTCATGTCGAGTAATTCAAGTATACCCTACTTAAATATGTGCCGCGCCCCATTTTTATAAATAAAGAAAAATAAATTAGTTTTGAGGAAAATGAGTCTTTTGCTTATTTTTGAAGTGAAAAATATGTTTTTTGATTTTTTAGAAAATAAAGAAAAATATGGGTCTAAATGGGACATAAAATGCGACGATTTTTGACCCAGAATAATAGTTTAAAAAGGGTTTTTGAATAAAAAATCGGAGTTGCCACTTGCTATTGAGTTGAGGTGTACCAAGTCACCTAAAAATGAATTTCTAAAGAAAAAGTAGAAAAAACCCTTTTTAAACGACTCCAAATCTACGAAAATCAGAGAAAAAGATTCGGGAGTCACATTTGAAGAAAGGGAAGGCAAGGATAAAATCCAAGGCACCTTTTCAACCTAGCCAAGGCTAGTTGCGCGATTTAGTCAAAGATTTTCTTATTTTAACCAAAAGATTTATCACATTTGGATGTACTATATGAATGCAAACCCTAGACCTAAGAGGGTATCGGGGAATCGAAATTTCTCTTCAAAGCTCAATTGATGCCAATTACATTAATTGTGATGCCCAATGTGGACTTTTTGGAGAGATCACGAGTAATACAAAAAATATGAGACTCTAAGAAAAGAAAAGAAATGTAATAATATACAAATATACATGACCTAAAGGGATGCATCATAACGGGCACGGGGGACTAATGTTCGTGACTCAATTTTCCCTTTAATAGAGGGAATACAAGCGTGCTAAGACTAGAAAGCCAAACTCATCCATATCCCATACCCAAGGGGTTTTCCTAATCTAAACAAGCAAATGATCTAACCTAGTTTCTAATTTCCTAAATGAAATGCAATCTAATGTCATGTCTCATGCATTGGATTATATAAAATAGGGGACATGGATATAAGAGGGAATATGGGATAAGGGATATATATAAGGGGCATGTGGGATAAGAGATGTGTATAAGGAGAATATCATACAAAATGATAAAAGACCCTAGAAAGTGAAAAATATGCATGAGATGAAGTGATTTTATCATACAATCATTATCTAACGCGCGAAGGGCTCCTAAGGGTCTAGCGTTGGACTAGCCCATATTTCTACTTTCTCACTAGTGTTGGACTAGTCAGAAATCGAACAAGGAAACCACAACTAGCGTTGGACTAGTGTGGTATCGAGAAATGGATCACAACTAGCTTTGGACTAGTGTGATAACGTCACACATTAATTATAATCTCATAAAAACATAATAAAGCGAGTAAACACATAATATCACGTAAACACATAACACATAATCATGATATCTAGATGCAAGACCTTAAGAAAGCGGTAACACATAGCACGTAAGCATGCAAATCACACAAGCAAAAAGAAAGCAAATAAAATCCTAGCTATTACATTTGAGGGGGCCCTGCTACAATCTAACGGGGGGAAATACAAATAAAAAAAATAAACCTAACTATTACAACTTGGCATTTAAATGCCTTTTGAATAGTCAAAATGAACTAAAATAAATATGTGAAATTAAGACGACTAAAGCGAATAAATAAATAAAATGAAAACATTCAAAAAACATGCAATTAAGCACATAAAGTCACGTAGGGCACGTAGGATCAAATAAAGTGAGAAATAAGGGATAGGGTGTACCTCCCTTGAGTTGACACCCCTAATGAGGTGAAATTATTTATTTGCCCTCCAAAATAATAAAAAAGTCAAGGCATCATTTTAATCAAAAGATAATCACATGAAACGGGACCATAAAAAAAACATTCAAATGACTAAATAGTCAAATCCACTAAATAAGAGCCCAATTGAAAGAAAAGGAAAGTTTGAGGGATCAATTTGATTAGTTTTTCCGATTATTCGGGCCATAGTAGAATTAAATGCCAATCAAGCGGTAAAAAGGCAATTGTTCCTTTTTGCTTTACATGCAAGCTACGTGGGAAAAGCTTTCTTTAGCAAACATTTGCATGCAATTCTGTAACTTTCAGCCATGCACCCTTCGGATCTATGGCAACATCAACAGAGGAAAAGAAGAAAACTATGCCATCTTAACGAAACAAACCTTCTGACAAGAAACAATCAACTACCCCAAATCTGATAAACAAAATTTCCAGGACATGAACATGCAAATCTGGTCTGACCGACAGCAAAAGAAAAAGAAAGGAAAAAAATGCAGCGAGAGTTTCATCTGCAGCTTCGCAGCTTATTTCATGCGATTGGGTCCGTTAAAAACTCTAACAACCTGTTATCTCATCAGCCCCAACCCACATAATTCTCACTTATCGATCAACCGAGAAAGCCCAGGCCAAAGAAGCGAGAACAACAACTAAAATGCAGCAAGAAACTTTGTTATTTTGTTTGAAAACGTTAAGCTACAACATTTAAGAAAGCAACCCAATCTTAAGCCAAAACCTGAACTTCCTCATGAAAATATAATGTTAACACACCAAAGACAGCTTGAAACGAACATTTGTTGCTGGAAAAACTCGCATAAACAGCGAAGGACCGGGAAGAAACGATTGTGTGCCCTTAGTTCAAAGCAAATGGCTATTCTAAATGCAAGCTTTAACATCAAACATTGTTCAGGTCATCTTAAATAAAACAACAAGCCAAAAGAAACATGTTATCGGAGCCGCTATTTCAGCAAACCGAAAGGCACACAAGCTGTCCGCACATACTGCTGCAACAAGCTGAGAGCTTCATGCTCGTTGCAGCAGCCATTGTGCTCTTATACTTCAGCCAAACACACTCTGAGCCCAAGGATAGAGAAAAGCTTCATCAAGCTTTCGGACATAAAATGCAATACAATGTCCTGACCATTTGCTGAACTTCAACTCACAATTCCAAGAAGAAAAACAAGCAAGCAACCCAACATTGAATGCAGCAAAGCAACGAGAGGGTATCCTGCAACTTTTTGGGTTTTCCGACATCATCTATTCTCTTTCAAACACAACTCATAACTCAACCATCTAAAACTTGAACCAAAGCAAGAAACAAACACCAAACATTTTTCCACTTTTTGCCATTTGTTTAAACACAAATTCAGATAAAAGAAATGCATGCAAATCTGGACAATATCCACAACTTCCTACTTTCGGATTTCAGCTATTACACGCGGCAATCTTAACAAGAAACCCTTCTCAAGTACTTGTCAAACACTCTAAACCCTTCATCAAGATGCAATGCACACACAAAATCATATACAACATGGCAGACATCTTCCAAACCATATACTAGCAAACAACACAGCAAATGACTCAAAATCTCTGGTTTACTAAGCTTGAAGCTTCAAGGGAATTGTATAAGACTAACAAAAGGAAAGGCTAGAGTTACCTGAGGATGCTAGCGTAATCAAACGAAGGCGAGGTGTTTCAAGGAAGTCATGGGGACTGCTGGAACGAAACCCAGAAATTCTGCTGCAGTAATTTCCAGCAATGGAGAACCCGTGACTTCAGGCTTCAATCTATTGGCTTTAGAGATGATTTCAGTCGCCTTTTGTTGAACAAAACTTGTTCCTGGACATCCATAGAAGGTGCAGAAACCAAAATCCCCTTCAAACAGCAAAGATGTAGGCAGAAATCCATCCCCAAAGCAAGCTATCCTGTCAGTTTTTCTTCTTGTTCTTTGCTCAGATCTTTTACCTTCTCTGGTTTCTTTTTCCTTTCGAAAGCTCTCCCTCACTCTTTCTAGTTTCTGGTTCCCCTTTTTTTGTTTCTCTCTCGCTCAGTTCTCCTTCCCCAGGCCGTTACTTTTTCTTTTGCTCTCAGATCTCTTTTGAAGCTCTCTCAATATCTCGGTTCTCCCTCACTCGCTCTATCTCACACTTTTTCTTTTCCTCTACCTCCCTCTTTCGACCATCACCCTTCCTCTCCTTGCTCTGTTCTTTTTCTCCTCTGCTGTTTTTTTTTCAGCCCTAGCACCTGCACTCTCAGCTGTCCAAAACTATCTCCCAAAACTCTAGCCGCCCTTCTGATTTTCCTCTGCCTTTCTCTTAGTTTTTCCCTCAGTCTCCTAAACTCTCTCCCCAGATTTCCTGTCCAGGTTCCTTCCCTTTTCTCTCTACTCCGCCGCTACTATTGCCTTGCCCTCTATTTTGCAGCTCACGGCCTCCCTTCCTGCTCCCTTAGTTTTCTGTTTCCTTTTTTTCTTTCCCCCCAGCTTCACGAAGCTCTTGTCTTCTTCTTCGTTCCCCCTGCCGAAGCTCTCCAGTTTTTTCTAGCTCCCCTTTCACCTCCCCTTCTAACCGAAGTCCTCTTGCTCTCTCTTTCCTTGCTTTTTCTTCACGAAGCCCAGTCGGCCGCCCCTTGTCTGTCCTCTATTTTTTCTTTTTTTTTTTAAGCCGCCGTTCCCCCATCTCTGTTTTTCCTTCCACCTTTTGCTTCCTTTTCTTTTTGCTCACCCTAGCCGCCCTTTTCTCTTAGCTCACCTCTTTCTTAGTCTTTTTCTTTTCTTTTTTCCGACCCCCCTCCTCCTTGGGCTTGCGGCTGTTTGCCTTTTAAAGTCCCCCTAAAAAACTAAACCTAATATGAAAGGCCAAGATTTCAAACCCCAAAGTAGGCTTATGTGTCTTGTTTTTGTCCCTTTGATTTTTCCAATGAATTAAATATTAATAAAGTAATTTTCTTAACAAAAATGAAATAAGATGAAACAAACAATAAATAACAATAACAAAATAAACAAAAATCACCAAAATAAAAAAACAAAAAAATAAAAAAAATAAAATAATAATAAAAAATGAAAAACTAAAATTTTGGTGTCTACGATATGCATGTGTGTGGTAAATACTTAATATGTAGCACTTAACACTTGACGATCATGGAATAAGCATGTCATAGACTTATTCAAATTACGTACTCCTATATGGAACACCCACCTATTCAAAACAAGTAAGTAAGTACTCAAACGAGTTCCTCTTGAAGGTCCTCTTGAGCGCCTGAGCAAATAACCATCAATTATTATACACTATCATTTAGAACCCCTACTTATCAAAGAAAGTTGTACTAGTGTACAATCTAAGGAGAATTCATGAATTGAGCCTTAATTATTTATAATCGAGGCTCGGAAGTAGGTTTCAAAAACACAAGAGAAATCTGATTTTCGCCTTTGAAATCAAGTGTAAAACAGTCTAGCAATATCGGAGGAAAATGGAGAGTTTGAAACCCTCAATTTCCTTTAAGTTTGGAAATTTCAGATTCAGCAAGCAAATTTTGAAAAATCAGATCTCACTCTCTATGAGTCCAAAATTGGAAAACTTGGTGTCATTCGAAACTAATTCTAAAGTGCTAAAAGTTTCTAGAAGACACTTTTCCATGATTCCAAACGGAAGGCATTCAAAATTTGTCTCAGAGTTGCTGTTTTGGCTTGCAAGACAGTTTCGGGGTTAGTTTTCGGCAAAGTTTAGAAATTCAGAAAAATTCACACAATGTGAACCAGCCTCTAAAATTTGAAAATCAATTAGGGTCATAGACAAAGTTTAAAACATAACAAGCAGAACAAGAATTGGAGTTTTGAGCACCAAGATATAGTAGCTCAAAGTTGCTGAAAAATCGAAACTTTTAGGCAATTTCCAAGTTCAAATCACAAACTTTGGGACTTTGGTTATGCATTGAAATGGACTCGGAATGGCACCAAATTTGGCAGTATTACACTACCATTTAAGGGCTATTTCTCTATCAAATTTCATGGAAAAATACATACGGAAGTCGGTTAATAAAGTTACGAAAGTTTCTAAATTTTCAAGGCAAAGCTGCCTTGTGCTACCATTTCCCTTTTCTAAATCATTTGGCTAATGAAATATTTTCAAACATGGTTCATTTGTGTAGACAATATCTAAGTAACATTCAAGATACATTTTCTTAGGTGATTAACACCAAGAATTTCGAAATAACAAGTCCCAAGTCAAGATTGGCCATTCGGCTAAGAGAAAAGGAAAAGTTTTCCAGATTCGAAGAGCAATTTTGGGACATCATTTGGATATCAAAATGGTCTTAACATAGCACCAAATTTTGCAAAATTAAACCTCCATATGAGGACTACTACTCTATCAAATTTCATTTAAAAATTCACACGGGAAGATAGTTAACTAAACCATCAAAGTTCAAGAAATTTCCCAAGGCAAAACTGTCTTCTAGCTCCCAATGAAACCAACCCAAATCTGGTTTATTTGTGAAACAAAGTCCAAGGAACATCTAATATAAAGTGTGGTAGATGTTGGACATCAAAATTTCCAAAACAACAAGTCCCAAATCAAGCTAGGCCATTTAACTAGCCAAAAGAGGATTTTCAAGCAAAAATCCAGGTCTGTAATTTGGCCATATCTTACTCAATTCAACTTGGAATTGAGTGTAGTTGGTAGAGTTGAAAACTCTATTCATAAGGTTACAATTTCTCAGAAGAAATCATTTTTAAAATCTATCCACAACTAGCTCATCTTTGAGCATCAAGTTGCAGCTCAAGACGTGGACTCCAGTGAACCAGCAAAACAGGACAGTCATGTTTAAATGATTGGTACAGACTGCTCAGGTCAAATCAGAACATGAATTTTATACCTTTGGAAATCTGGTAATGTCTAGTTTCTAGTTCCACAAACGGCACTCGATTTCAACATCGGAGGAAAAAGTTATGGCCGTTTGAAAAATACTGCCAGAGCAGTTACGGGAAAAATTTCCAGTTTTGCTGATTTCTGAAAACACATCGTTTGGCCAACCAAATCATGAAATTTTTTTATGAAACTTTTTACACAACCTATATTACACATATACATCAAAAAAAGTCATTAGAACCACAAAAAATTGCCCTAAGGGCCACGGCATGGACAGGGGCAGAAATGGAAAAATTCCTTCTTCACTTCCTTTGAACTTTCCTTCAACAATACAACCTATTTCCATTAGATTAACCACTAATCCAACATTAATAACATCAAAACACAACAAATCAGTCCATCAAGCCATTGTGGGAGTCCATAGAGCCCACTCACCCAAAATCCAACATAAACAAAGCTACCCACATGAATATATGTTATTATATGTGCAATACAACTTCTATAAACTAAGATTCAAGAGGTTGATCGTTTGTTACCTCTTTAGATGATAAAACCAGAAATTTTGGTCACCAAGAAAAACCATGAGATGATGTCCTTCTTCTAGCTTAAGTTGCTCTCCAAGTGAAGTGGAAGTTGTGTGATGATTTGTGAAGGTTTTGGAATTAAAGATTGAGGTGAAATGGAGAAGAGAGCTTTCTTCCTTCTCCCCTTGGAGGTTCCAGCCGAAAATAATAGAGTGAGGAGAGAGAAATAAGGTTTTGTTTGTGTGCTAAAACTTGGGGAGAAAGAATGGTATAGTAGCTTGAGGTGGTGTGGAAAAAGTCAACTCTTACTAGGCGCACGCATGGGTTTCGTGCTCGTTTTCTCCTAAATTTGTTTCACTAGTGCATTATACCTCTAATGCACTTCCATTCATACTATTAGTATTCACTCTTAATAGTCTAAAAATAAAGGCCTTAAGTCCCTTAATTGATCGTGCGCATAAAAACGCGTACTTCCGATTTAAGCGCGATAAAGTGAAATCTCCAAGAAATTCTTATAATGATAGTATAACTAACTATCACTTAAGCATTTAAACATAAAAATACCTATTTCAAGGCTAATGTATAAGCCTCCAATTTTTCAACCTTATTGTACTCTCAAATCGGCTATAGTCTCTAAACACATATTCACTATTCTCACTTAACGAGCTTTCAAAAAAATTAACTTTTGGAATCAAGTCATTTTTAAAATACATGTGTGCCATAATTCCATGTATTTGAGTAATAAAAGGTTAAAATAAAATATTCAGAGAAAACGTGTGAGTAAATAATTAATTAAGCCAGTAAAATAAAATAAAACAAGAAAATTTCAGATCCTCACATGTACCACACTCGATATGAGTGGGACATACCTCTCATTCCCGGTCTCCATACTTTTCTCTTGACTAAGTCGATTGGTCATCGACTATAGTGACTACTTGGGAACCCAAACTCCACTGGCTAGTTAATCGAGTAGTCGGCAAGGGCTAGGTTGATTAGATAACCAACCATGGGTCTCTTGTTTTGTCGAGTGGAGTGATACCTTCTCGACTAATCGGTATGCTCGAGTATTACAACCAGTGTTTAGTTGGTGTTCAGCCCGATAAGGTGGTTGAATGGAGAACGGATTGGTGTTAAGTGAAGCACTACTGGACTAGTTACATTCCTTGAAAGTTGACGGAGTGTCAACTACTATTTGATCAAGCTTTGGTGACGCAACGGGAAATTGGCTCTTGAGGGTCATCTATATCCTTATAATTTAATTGTTACTCGTAGTGTTATTGTTTTTTTTCAAAAACTTTCCACTCGCTCATTTTGAGATTTGCTATTTAAAGTGTTATTGCTCACTTTTATGAACTTGTTATGCTCGCTACTTTGCTATTTTAATACTTGCAATTTGAATAATAGTCAACTTGCTATTTGGAACCTCATTGAACTTTAGCTCACTCTATTCCATTAAATTTGTTTTCCTTAGAGGGGGTACAAGCGAGGGCATAAGACTGGTATAGGCATGAGACTGGTATAGGTTAGCATAGTCTAGTTTTTAGAAATTTTGCGATTGTACTCGCGCTAGTGCTCGATTAGGGCTGAATGTATCTGGAACTCATATCTTTTGATATATTTGGAACTGTATGGATGATTAAAATAGAAATGAATATGTTTGTACGTTCCAAACTTGGGAACTGTTATTTCTTGTACTCTCGAGGTTGAAATCTATTTTCTTAAAGTGAGTTAGTGAGTTCTGGCGAGAGCTGGGCAGGCGGTCCGCTAAACCCTAGGGGGGGAGGTGTGGTCATCACAGATGGTATCAGAGCTGCTTCAGATGGTTTCTGTGTTGGGTGAGCTTGGGCCAAGTGGTGATATGGTCCCAATTATATGAATAAATATAAAGGACTTAGTGCTCTTCATGAGCGTAAGTTGTGAATCATGAAGATTATAGCGTAAAACCTTTATCATGTTACTTGAGAAATCTAGATATGTATGTCAGGTAGGGATCTTAACTTGGATGATTTGCACTTGGGAGCGTACGGCCTAAGATGTGAATTATCCTAGTTTCGGATTCTTGTACTCGAGTACCAAAAATGGAGAGCACTAGAATAAGGTTCTATATCTCGATTGAACTTGAGATAAATTTGGATGGTAAACGTCAAGGCGTGAAAGATTCTAGTATTGGACTTGAGATTGAACTGATCAAGGAGAGTGGAGCAATGAGTGTCGTCATGGATTGGTTTCGTGCATGTATGGCTAGGGTTTCTATGGATGATGGCTAGTTTGTGAACATCGTGAACGTTAAGGCGCTAGTATTGTAGCTTGTTTCATTTCTCCCATACCTGTGTATCCTTGTTCCTTGTTTTTATGATTTTGTTACGATTTGATTATGGTTACACATGTATTTCTTTTGAACTCGTTTTAACTCTTGCTTGACTATTTATTTTCTATTTTCTACCCTTCTACGATACTACATAGGAACTTGATTTTGATTATTGTCATGCTGAGATTGAGAGTTTTGGAATTATATATGCAGATTTTGAGAAAAAGGATTTCAACAAGAATTCTCTATTTGTGGTTAATAATGAAGGAAGGTAGTTCAATTAGAGAAGATAGCATATTGCCAGTGTACTATGTTCGATTTCAAGATCTAGTAGAAGTAGTAACCAAGTTTTGTAGTTATCGTTTTCTCTTCTCATCGGATTCTTAAGTCTATATTAACCTGCACATTATGATAACTTTGTTAAACTTACCTAGCATATTAGTGTAGCCTTTACGTGGTAAGATTTTCTCTCTAGGTAAGTTTGTGGTAGCACCATGAGTAAGAGAAAGTCACTTGAGAGTTGGAGGAAAATTCTATAGCATCAAGTTTTGTGCGAACAAAGGTTAGAATTTCGAGGACGAAATTCTCTTAAGGGGAAAAGAGTGTGAGACCCCGAAATTTTACTTGTCTTTATAACCCTTATGTGAATTCACTTACCTTTGATTCTCGGTTTCTTTAATGGTTGAATTTGAGCCAAGAGAGTGAATTTTGTTCATAAAAGTTTCATATTCTCAAGGTGTTAGAAAATCTAGAAATTTTCCTAGGAGGCTCTACGCAGCTTTGAAAAATTGGCTATAACTTTGTATAGGAAAGTCGGAATTGAGTTCCTTTTGTTGCATTTGAAACTAGACTCATAGGGCTTCCTACGGTATAAAATTCAGAGTTTGATTCAATCTCAATAAATTTCAGAAAATTGGCAAAGTTGACAGAAAAGTCTGCCCTGTAAAAGTAACAATAGGAATGTTGTAGTAGCTTATGGCTCAATTTGGATCAACTTATGACTTGAATCTCTTTGAGGTGTTTTCTAAAGATTTTTAGTATTTGAAGTCTAGTTTTTAACAGGCTAAGTTTTATGAATTTTTTATATTTATAACTCAAGTTATGATTTTTCTAAAGGGAGGGCATAAGTTAGGGTTTTTTTTGTGCATACTTGGGTTTTTGGTGTGTCTTTGGTGCATTTTGGTAGTGTGATCACTTGGTGAGATGTGTGTACTAAATTTGGTGGATAAGAATGAGTATTAGGTAAGAAAAGTGTGTGATTAGAAGTGTTAATAATAAGCGAGTAAACCATAAGTAAAAAACACAAGAACACACGAGTTAAGGAAAAAGGGCTTGAATCGACGTGCACCATTTACTACTGATTGAGTGCACCAGTTGAACACCACCTTATTACCTTAATCTTCTTGTTATTAATTAAGCAAAATAAGGCCCAAAATATCCTCAATCCGGCCGAAATTTTGGACCAAGAAAAAGAGAGAAAAGAAAGAAAAATGAGAATTATTCTTGTGGTGACACTTGTCGGAAGCATAGGAAATTTTGACCAAGCATTTTTCTTTCCTTCTTATCTTCTTCTAGGCTCTATTTTCTTCCATTTTTGTTCCATCTTGGCCGAACTTAGGAAAGGAAAAACAAGAGAGAAACTTTCAACTCCAATCCTAGATTTTGCCTTGTTTGATTGAAATCCACAAAACTAAACCGATTAAACTTCTCTTTTGATGTTTGGCAAGTTTTGTGTGGTAAAATATTTGGAAGAAAGGGGTTGGTTTTCACCTACAAGCAGCTTTTGTAAGGTATAATGGGTTCCATTCCTTTTCTCGTACTTAGTCATGTTAAAATTGGGAAATAAGCTTATGTTCTTGGTTTCCTATGGTTAATTAGTTAGTTTTGAATGATATGGTGGAGTGTTTAGCTAGGGTTTGAACATTTTAGTTGTGATTATTGTTGTTTGTCTAATATATGATGTTGATGAGCTTGGATAGGGACTTGGGGTAGTGATTCAAGGCATGAATGTTAGTGTTAAGCATTGAAACATCAAATTCCAACAATTGTAGTAGAATCTGCCCTGTTTCTGTACTGTATATTTGTCCATGATAAAGGCCGAATCAGGTCTTGCTAAAAACATGAAAGTTGTAGGGAATCGAGGTAAATATCTGCCTGTAAATTTTCAGCGCAATCTGAGCACTGTTGAGTATGAAATTACTAAAATACCCCTGATTGCCAAAAGCCTATTTCGCGGGCAGCTTTCTGTTTTCTCTGAAATTTCATATTTTGACCTTGAAAATGCATGAACTGGGTGTTGATGTCTTCATACAAAATGTAGCTCTCTGTCTTAGGTTCGAAACGCCATAAAGTATAACTCAATCCGATAAGCATAGCTTCATCTGTGACCAAAACGTCGGAAGATATCAAACCTGTTACTTAGTTATTTTTCTTTAATACTAGTTCCAGCTTTGATTTTGATAGTTCATTGCTAGAATTGCCTTGTATTGGGATGACATTGAGCCTAGTGGAAGGGCTATTGTGTTAAGATTGTTTATGTGTGAATTTGGGCTGAGTTGAGGAAAATAATGAAGCCATAAATGGCTGAAAAATAGATAAATACAAAGGGCATGCCGCCCAAATTTTCACTCGAGGGTTAGGCGTGTGTACTCGTGACTTGAGCGAAGATTTGAGGTCGAATTGAACTTGGGTTGTCTATGGTTGTTGACCTTGGTACCTAGCTTTTGATGATTACAAAACAAATGGATGTTGCTAACATCTCCTCAAAGGCTTTTTCAGAAATGAAACAAATCAGGTTCAAAAATGGAGCACATTTGAAAAAGACAGAGTATGCTGAACCTGTCAGACGCTCAAGAAGACAGTACCGGACGTCCAATAATCATTGCACAACTTCGGACGCATGCTTCGGACGTCCGATAAGATCCTTCGAAGTCAACGAAACTGTCGGACGCTGAATATGTCTCTACCAGACGTCCAATAGAAATAAGATAATTTCTCAAATCTCTTTGTTTGCTGTCGGACGCACAAAAACCCTGCACCGGACGTCCGAAAGAATTGAAGAAAATCTTTTAAACTCACTGCCTGCTGTCGGACGCATAAAACAGGGCTATCGGACGTCCGACACTCCAACGGCTAGTTGACTCTTCAACTACTTTCTATCCGTTGGAAGCATTAATGAGGTACTTTCTTGATCCTATAAATAGTGGTTGGTTAGATACTTCAAACGACTTTTCCACACTGAAGATACAAAAGATCTAGAGTGATTTTAGTGAGAAAATACTCTTCAAAGAAGATTTGTAGTTTTAGTGGTGTAAGGTTCATTGTAAGATTTTCATTTGTGAGTGAATACTTCATGAGTGTAGCTCTATGAGGGTTGTCCTGAGGGATAGTAAAACGTCCTGAATTGACCGAGTGGAGTTCGAGGCATGGAGGAGGTGAACCTTCCTTTGTACACAAGAGTTATTGTAATTCATCAACTTGAAGTAGCTTGTTTGAATTAACCTACAAGCTCAAGAGGAGTTGGGTAGTTAATTGGTTTGCTATTCTTTCCTTTTTATTTACTTATTGTTACGTTTGAAATCTGTACTTTATTTATCTCTTCTACTCACAAGCACTTGTGCTTTCTCATCAACTGCTCCATTATGTGGTCGCCTAGAAAAGAGGGTTGTTTTCGAGTTTAACAATTGGTATCAAAGCTTGGTCTCCTAGAAATTAAACTCAATCGACTTTAGAGTAAAGATGACAACCAACAATGCTATGTTTTTTGAAGGACATTCTGTCATTAGACCACCTATGTTTAATGGGTCAAATTATGTGAGTTGGAAAGAAATAATGATTATTTTTTTGCAATCTATTGATATTGAATTGTGGTTTATTATTAGTGAAAGTCCATATGATGCCTCTCTTATAGATGAAAATACTCAGAGATCTAGACAAAAAACAAGAAGTGAACTAACTGCTGCGGATAGAGGTCATCTCACATTAAATGCAAAAGCCATGAATGTGTTATATTGTGCTTTAGACTCAAATGAATCTATTAGAGTCAAAGGCTGCAAGTCAGCCAAGGAAATTTGGGATAAACTGAGAGAAATTCATGAAGGTAGTAAGAATGTTAGAGAACAAAAGAAGTCCATTCTAGTTACAAAGTATGAATCCTTCAAGATGCAACCTCATGAAAACATTGATGAGATGTATTGTAGATTTAATGACCTTATTAAGGATTTAGAGGTGTTGGAAAAGGAATACTCTCTATGTGAGAAAAACAGAAAAATTCTGAATGATTTATCGAAGGATTGGGAGAGTAAAGTAACTGCCATTGAGGAAACCAAAGATCTAAATACCTTGCCTATTGAATCTCTCATTAATTTACTGACTTCTTATGAGCTAAAACTCAAGTCCAAGGTGCAGGAAGAAAAAGACACAAAAGTGAGAAAGAATATTGCTCTGAAGGCTTCACAAGATGAAGATGATACAGCCTCCGTGAGTGAAGATGACATGGAAGGTGATGATAGTGATATTGCACTCATCACACGAGCCTTCAAAAGAATACTCAACAAGAGGAGATTCAGAAAAGGTGGATCTAGCAATTCCTTCCCGAATCAGTCCAACAACTTGATAAAAAAAGAGAAACTAGAGTTCAACAAAAAGCAAACTGATAAGTGCTTTGAATACGGCCAACCTGGACACTATGCAAGTGAGTGTCCAGTGATGAAGAAGAAAGAAGAAAAAAACCAAGATTCAACAAATTTCAATTCACATGGAATTAGTGCAACTCCGATGGTGAAATTGAAGAGGATGAAGAATCTGCTCAATTGGCTTTTATGGCTATTGGAGATGATGAGGTAACATCTTGTAACTCTCAATTTGAAAGTGATGATGAAACTAATGATGATCTTGAATATTTCATTATAAAATTGCATGATAGTTTGAAAGAATCCTATACTAGAAACAAGGAATTAAAACAGAAAATTAGTTTTTTGCTTCGAGATAATGCAAATCTTTTTCAACAAAATAAAAAGTTGAAAGTTGAAAATGATTACTTCAAAAAGAGTGAGATGGTTTTACACTTTGAGCTTGATAGAAAAATAAAACTTTGTGAATTGTTCAAAAAGGAACAAGGTAATTTGAAAAGAAGAATGGATGGTCTAAATGAGTTGCTTAAACACAAGAAACAAGTCTGTTTTCAAAAGAATATGTTGAATTTTAATTCCAACGAATTTGCTATTTATAAGAGAAGACAAGTAAGATTTATTAAACCTGTTCATATAAATAACTCTTTGGTTATGTGTAACTTCTGTTGTCAAAAAGGTCACATGAAAAGTGATTATTATGTGAGAAAAAATATGAAAAAAGGCATGAAATGCATGTGGATAGTTAGACATGATACTAACTCTAATAAGTAGGAGATATTGGTAAGATTGACGAGATTCTTGTTCATAATACTTTTTTGTAATTCTCTTTTGATGTTTCTGATGTTTTGAACTGAGTTTTTATTGATTTTTTACTGAATTTGTATGATGTCAAAAAAAAGTGAAAAAAGAATAATGCCGATCTCATGATGATTTGCTGTGATTGCTGTCATCTCTCTGTTTTTATTTGGATTATTGGATTTTCTGTTATTGTTGCTGGTTTTTGGTTGCGGGTTTTTACTCTCATCTTATGATGACAAAAAGGGGGAGAAATGGATACTATGTATAAGGGGGAGTTATTCTGAATTCATAAGTTTAGATCCATTGTGTGAGGGGGAGCTTATGCTTATATGCTCAATTTTTTTCTTTATTCCATCCATTGTTTTGTCATCATCAAAAAGGGGGAGAATGTTGACCTTGGTCCCTAGCTTTTGATGATTACAAAACAAATAGATGTTGCTAACATCTCCTCAAAGGCTTTTTCAGAAATGAAACAAATCAGGTTAAAAAATGAAGCACATTTGAAAAAGACAGAGTATGCTGAACCTCTTCGGACGCATGCTTCGGACGTCCGATAGGATCCTTCGAAGTCAACGAAACTATCGGACGCTGAATATGTCTCTACCGGATGTCCGATAGAAATAAGATAATTTCTCAAATCACTTTGTTTGCTGTCGAACGCACAAAAAGCTTGCACCGGACGTCCGAAAGAATTGAAGAAAATCTTTTAAACTCACTGCCTGCTGTCGAACGCATAAAACAGGGCTATCAGACGTCCGACACTCCAACGGCTAGTTGACTCTTCAGCTACTTTCTATCCGTTGGAAGCATTAATGAGGCACTTTCTTGATCCTATATAAATAGTGGTTGGTTAGATACTTCAAATAACTTTTGCACACTGAAAATACAAAAGATCTAGAATGATTTTAGTGAGAAAATACTCTTCAAAGAAGATTTGTAGTCTTAGTGGTGTGAGGTTCATTGTAAGCTTTTCATTTGTGAGTGAATATGTGACGGCCCCACTTCCCCCTAGGGCGTACCCCAGGGTTCAGCGGGTCGCCTGCCCAACTCTCGCCAGGACTCACTCACTATGGAACTCGAATCATGTATATACATCCATAGACAATAGATGCTCAAGTAAAAGATAAGAAACTTCTACACACCAGAAGTCTTCAAAGTTTTTACCATTCAAGTACAAACATCGAATATACAAGGGTTCTCATTCCTCATACAACCAGCCCGTGCCAAGCACTAGGGCGAGAACCATTACAAGGCCAAAGAACTAGATCAACTAGACTATACAGAACGCTCGTCCTTGCTCGCCTTCCCCTGCTAAGGAAAACAATTGACGTGGTATGAGCTAAAAAGCCCAGTGAGGTTCTATATATATAAACAAGTAATTAAACAAGGAACATTAGTCATGTAATAACATTTAATCCAGAAAACATGTTCAATTTAAAGCAATGATAATACATTCATTAAAAGGATACAGGCTCACGAGGAGCTATTTGTTTGTTCGTTCGTTCCCCTGACATTTCCCCTTATTCCTCCAATCGTTTGAAAATACATTTTTTGTAAGTAGAATCCCTCGTTCATCCTTTTGTTCGTTCATCCCCTTTTCCGGACGTTGACCGGACTCCACCCATCCGGACATTGGCCGGACTCCACCCATCCGGACGTAGCCGGACTACAAGGTAATACTCGAGTATACCAAATTCACCCAGGTCACCATATCGCCCGACCGAGTCCGCTTCTGGCTCGAGTCGATCGGTAACAAGAGCAAGGGCCCAGTTCAGCCAAAAGGCTTACATTCATGCGCAACTAGTATTTCAACATTTAATCACCGAAAATTTCATATTTATTTAGGTCGAGTGCGATAAAGTACACACTCACCTAGCAAAAGTTCATTTTAAAAATCATAGAAAACAAGTAACATTTAGTCAAATAGTCACAAATAATCACATAGATCCAACAATCCACATAGTCATACAAACAAAACGTATATAGAACACTCACCTATTTACGCACAATAACGTGCAAAATATCCTTCCGGATATTACCCTTAGTCACCAATGAAACCTATGGTTGAACAAGAGAGCATATTACAGTTTATCGAGCAAAACATTTAAGGGAAACAAAGAAACCCGACTAATTAGGAATGAAACGTGTAAAGATCACTTTCAAGTAAGTAGAGGGTTGTTTGAACCCAAGGATGAAAAATCATGTTTTAAAATGGAAAACCGGTCATGGTATTGGCTAAACAAAAGTATACAAGTTCAAATAGAAACCTAGCCCTCGAGCGAAAATTTGGGCAGCACGCCCTTTGTGTTTACCTAATTTTCCAGCCATTTCGGCTTCATTATTTTTCCTCAACCACAACCCAACATTACACATAAACAATTCAAGTCAAGAGCCGTTCCATAGGCTCACAATATCATAAGAATAAGAAATACAGTAATAACAAGTGCAGAAATTCAATTTAGCAAAAGACAGATTTGACGTATGAAAGCGGAAATAACTTATCCGAGGCTACGCTTATCGGATTAAGACATAACCTATGCCGTTTCGAAGCTAAGACTCAGGGCTACAATGTTCATGAAGGACATTTAGTCCAGTTTCTAATGTAACTTGGTCAAATGCTCGAATTACTAAACCAGAAACCAATTCGTCGGCTGTTTAAACGCAGAACACTGTAATGGACATATCTCGGAGTACACAAGTCCGAATCAGGTGTTCTTAGAGGCATTTGAAAGCTAATTCAGAATGCTACAACTTTCATGTTTTGGAAAAACACTAAATCAGAATGAATCCTATTCAAAAAACGGGATAAACTGGACTTAAGTGATCACACGGACTGCTTAGGAAATACTTAAAACAGTAAGGGTATTTTGGACTTTTCACATGCTACCAAGCTCAGATTGAGCTGAAATTTTACAGGTAACTAGAAAACATCATTCTCTATAACTTTCATGTTTTGGGTAAGAACTGATTCGGCCTCTAACATAGAGTACTAAAACCGGGCAGAAAGAGAAGAAATGAAAACCCAAATCTGGAAATTCATGCATTCAAGTGTTAATCCTCCATAAAATCACATCTTTAACCAAAAATTAAATGAACAAGGACCAAGATCAGACTTTATACCTCAAAAGCAAGGCTTGAATGAGTGATACTCCACCTCCTTTGAAAAAGTTTTAGTTCCACAAGCTTCCTAACTCACAACCCACACTTTAATCGGTTTAGAATTTGATTCTAGCACTTGGTTGGTGTAACTCAAGAAGAAAATTGTTTTCACTTGCTCTCCCTTTCTCTCTCTCTTTGGTCGGCCATGAAGAAGAAGAAATGAGGAAGATTAAGCTTAGTTTGTCTTATAAGAAGGTTGGAAAGATAAGAATTAATTCTAGCCACAAGTTTGGCTAACACTTGGCTCAACCTCAACCACACAATTTTCTCTTTCATCCCTTGCACTTGGGCCACAAATTTCGGCCAATAGGAGAGCCAAGAGGGGGAAGATATTTTGCTTTACTAGTGTTAAACTTGTATGGCAAGAAAGTGGTGGTCAAGTGATGGTTCAATTGGTAATACACGGTACACGTCGGTGTGACGCGTTTTCTCTTAAATCGCACGTACTAGGGTTTTTTTACTCCCTATTCCCTAACTTTTTATCATTGCTTCTAATCACATATTATTTCTCACTTAAAAGTCACTCTTAAGCACCAAATTTGATCCTTACTCGGTACCGGATAATTATACTGCGGTTACACGAAAAATCCGATTTCACCTTGAATTGAAAACGAATAGGAAAACCCTAATTTCCTATGGTCATTGGCACTTTTCTAGGGTGATTGAACCATGGATAACATGAAATAATAGTTACCAAATAATTTTCAAATAAAAGGGAATTTTTGAGAAAAAATACAAGAAATTTGCGAGTCCTCACAGAATACTTCATGAGTGTAGCTCTGTGAGGGTTGTCCTGAGGGATAGTAAAACGTCCTGGCTTGACCGAGTGGAGTTCGGGGCAAGGAGGAGGTGAACCTTCTTTTGTACACAAGAATGATTGTAATTCATCAACTTGAAGTAGCTTGTTTGAATTAACCTACAAGTTCAAGAGGAGTTGGGTAGTTAATTGGTTTGCTATTCTTTCATTTTTATTTACTTATTGTTACGTTTGAAATCTGTACTTTGTTTATCTCTTCTGCTCACAAGCACTTGTGCTTTCTCATCAACTGCTCCATTGTGTGGTGGCCTAGAAAAGAGGGTTGTTTTCGGGCTTAACAATGGTATTCGAGTCTTCTTTCGTAAAGGTATATAAGCTGAAATTTGGCCGAAACTCGTACCCTTGGAAAAATGAAAGTAGTGACCACTCGGAATATGTTTTCCTCGTCTTTTAGACTCAAATATGAATTCCAAAGTTTTAATTGCTTCTTTAGCAACACCAAAAGAGCGAGTATGAATTTTCTAGAGTTTGATGCGTAACATGAATCCTATCTAAATGAGTTTCATTTACTTGATCTTCTTGAAGCGAAACTCCTAAGTTTTGAACCCTGGTTGATTTCAAGCTTTTAGATGATATTGCATCGCAGATTTGGACTCTAACCAAGGAGTTACACCTGAACGTGATTTTGACAAGCACTAAATCTTTGGTGAGTGCTTCCAAATACATGATTGAACTTGATACTTGATTAAATTCTTTGCCAACGTAATCGGATAAGATTTGCTTGGTTTGGTCGGGCAAGTATGTACTTTATCGCACTTAACCTAACTCAACTAATCACTTGATATCCCATTCATGCTTGCACAAATGACTTGATTTGCATTGACCTGTACTTGTATTTGTACTTGTGCTTAATTTGTAAGTGTTGAGTGGCAGTATGTACCACATTCGATACGAGTGGGAGGTACCTCTCATTCCTGGTCTCCATATTTTTCCCTTGACTAAGTTGATTGGTCATCGACTATAGTAACTACTTGGGAACCCAAATCCAACCGGCTAGTTTATCGAGTCGAGCCGGCAAGCGCTTGGTTGATTAGATAACGAACTATAGGTCTCTTGCTTTGTCCAGTGGAGTAATATCTCCTCGACTAATCGGTATGCTCGAGTATTACTACCAGTGTTTAGTTGGTGTTCGAGCCCGGTAAGGGGTTGAATAGTGGATGGATTGGTGTGAAACGAAGCATTACTGGACTGGTTACGTTCCTTGAAAGTCGACGGAGTGTCAACTACTATTTGATCAAGCTATGGTGACACAATGGGAAATTGGCTCTTGAGAGCCATCTATATCCTTATACTTTGATTGTTACTCGTAGTGTTATTTTTTCTTTTCAAAAACTTTCCACTCGCTCATTTTGAGATTTCCTACTTGAAGTGTTATTGCTCATTTTTATGAACTTGTTATGCTCGCTATTTGCTACTTTGATACTTGCACTTTGAATAATGGTCAACTTGCTATTTGGAACCTCACTGAACTTTAGCTCACTCTATTCCGTTAAATTTGTTTTCCTTACAGGGAGTACGAGCGAGGGCATGAGACTGGTACAGGTTAGCATAGTCTAGTTTTTGGAAATTTTGCAAATGTACTCGCGCTAGTGCTCGATTAGGGCTGAATGTATCTGGAACTAATGTCTTTTGATATATTTGGAACTGTATGGATGATTAAAATAGAAATGAATGTGTTTGTACGTTCCAAATTTGGGATCTATTATTTCTTGTACTCTCGACGTTGAAATCTATTTTCTTGAAGTGAGTGAGTGAGTCCTAGCGAGAGTTGGGCAGGCGGTCTGCTAAACCTTGGGGTAAGCCTTAGGGGGAGGTGGGGTCGTCACAAATTCCTTATTAGAAACTCCATTCAAAACATCCATATTGAAGTGAAAAAATCTTCTATGCCAAATTCAGGTGTAATTACATGTAGCAGATAGACATTTAAATTTGTTGTGATCAAAATTTTCCAGATAAGCAACATAAATATCATTGTACCTCGTTTATTTGAAAACAACATTATAGTTGGCTTTCAAAATAAGACAATTATTCTTCTTAAACAAAACATACATATTTTTGTCACACAATTGATTTAAGCTAAGCAGATTATAATTCAGGCTATCAACAAGTAAAACATTTTTAATGAAGGTTTCTTGATCCTTACCAATATCTCCAATTCCTATCTCCAAATTTAAACTTACCACTATTCTTAACTTTCAATTTGATAAATAGTGAAATATCTCCTGTCATATGTCTTAAGCCTCCGCTATCTATAAACCATTTTGATCCTTTGGCATTATTCTTCACACATATCTGCATAAGAATTACATAATAACTTTTGGTATCCAAGATTTTTTGGGTCCCTGCTAGTTAGACAAAATTCTCAGTCCATACAGTAATCATTCCATTTCTGACATTTCTCTTCACATAGTAGGCATCGTGTGATACTTCAACTTTTAGGATCATCTTTTGTTTAGTCTCAAAGAGGATATTACATTTTCTTTAGTTTATTTTTATTTTAAAACATTATTTTGTTTTAAAGAAGAAACTAAAGTTATTTCTTTGGATTTGATTTAAAACCTTGTTTTATTTTAAAAGACTAGAAACCCTAAACATCTAATCAAAACTTTAGTTTCACTTCTGACTAACCGTTTTCTCAAATTTCTCATATTTTAACCGAAACCCGAAATTCAATTTATGGAATTGTAAAACCCCTCACGTTTTTCTTAAAAATCCCCTTTTATTTGGAACTTATGATTTTATAATAGCCCTACCACCCAATCACCCCACAATAAGTGCAAATGAACATGAAAGTAAATGTTTTCCCTTTCTATTTTTAAGTTAGAGCGAATTAGGATTTTCACATTTTTCCGTAGGATGACTATTCGATATGGAGTGAGGATCAAATTTGGTAGGTAAGAGCAGTTTTTGGATGAGAAAATATTATATGATTAGAAGTGATAATAATAAGTTAGTGATTAGAAGGCAAAAACCTTAGTATACGCGATTTAAGAAAAATCGGTTCAAACCGATGGGTATCGATCACTACCGATTGAACCCACCACTTCCCTACCACCACATACCCTTGATATTGTAGCAAAATATCTCCCTTATCCTCAGCCTTATAGCCGAAATTATTGACCCAAAATGGAAGGAAAAGAAAACAAAATTTTAGGTGGTTTTGATGGTGACAAGTGTTGGCCACCTATAGTTCCTTGACCAAGCCAATTTTCTTTGCTTCTTATCTTCACATTGGCTCCATTTCTTCACCATTTTCCCCTGGTTTGGCCAAACTTAAGGGAGAGAGAGAGAGAGCAAGAGAAACAACTTCAATCCATCTTGAGTTTGAACCATTTGAGTGAAAACAAGAAAAACTAAACCGATTAATCACTAGTTTGGGAGCTTGGGAAGCTTAAGGAACCAAAAATTTCAAGGGGAAGTGGAGGATCCTTCTTGCAAGCTCTTGTCTTGAGGTACAATGACTGATCAACCTTTCTTTCTCCATTAATCATGATTAAGTTGGGTATTAATGTTAGAATTGTGCTTATGATGCTTGTTTCAAATGGTTTTGATGATTGGAGTGACGACTTTTGAGTTAGGGTTTCTTGTGGGTTAGGTGTTATATGATGTATATATATCGTATATAACCTTGTAAAGGAGAAATTAGTGGTAGTTGTAAGGTAAAAATATGAATTATAGCTTGAATATAATAAAATTCCAGATTTCTGGAAATTGTAGCTTCAGTTCTGCCCGGTTCCAGTTCATTATGTTAGAGGCCGAATTAGGCTTAGCACAAAACATGAAAGTTGTATAGAATGATATTTTGTGATTTTATACAAAATCTTAGCTCAATCAGAGCAACGTATCCTATGAAAATATGAAAATACCCTGACTACCATAAGAGTAAAATCAGTGGACAGTTTTAACAGTACACTAAGTTGGTTGCATTTGTTCACCTTGATAAGTACTGAACTAGCTTTTAGTCAAAACATGAAAGTTTTATCCCTATGTTTTAGCTTTCCAACACAACTGAAAAAGCCCCAATCAGACTTCGGTATCCTGAGTTATTATCATTTACGTATAATGCGGTTAACTAGCCCGAATGTGAGATTTTGGTTCTGTAATCTGGACTTTTGACCTAGATACACTATGAACTGGACTGAGTGGTCTTATCAAAGTTGTATCACTCTATCTTAGTTTTGAAATAGTATAAATTTCACCCTACTCTGATAAGCATAGCTTCAGTTGTGTTCGTTACGCTAGGTGATGGCAAATCTGTCTTTTGATTTATGCCTTACATTTCATTTCCGGACATGTACCTAGTTTAATTTTGTATTTGTATGACTTTGAGCCTATTGAACGGCTATTGAAATGAGGTTATTTTATGTGTGACTTTGGGACTGTTTGAGGAAAATATTGAAGCCATAAATGGCTGGAAAATAGGTAAACACAAGGGACATGTCGCCAAAGTTTTACTAGAGGACTAACCTAGCCTTTGAAGTTCTAGTTCTGTATTTTGCAAATGTGACTTGAATACACTAAAAACTGGGTCGAGGTGTCTTCACGGAAGTTGTAACCTTTTGTTTAAGTTTCGAGACACTACCTAGTACATTTTGATTTGATAACCACAGCTCCAGTTATGGTCAAAAATCGTGTAACCTATTTTGTACCATTTTCATTTCCGCGCACGTACACGTGCATTTCTCAACCGTTTTTACCATTTTGGACCATTTAGGATTATTTTTGTTATTTTGTTACCATTTCAGCCGTTTCGGCCAATTTCAACATTCTTTTGGCCTTAACGTCATTTTTGACCGTTTTTTATTATTTTTGACCGTTTTTGACTATATTCGGCCGTTTAAGTTATAAACTGCTATTGTATGGTCGTTTCACTTATGTGTGTATATAATCTGTCAATACAGATTGTGAGGCTTTTGACGGTGACGGTCAAGCTCAGTGAATTGTATCGTTTTTCGTGCCAAGATTTATCAAGTGAGTAATTGGGTTGTTATTGATGTGGAATTGTTAAAGTGCTTTGTGTATGTTAAATGGGTACTTAGGCGAGGGTGTACTTTATCTCACCCGACCTAAGCCCATCCTTTGTTTTGATTTCCTATGTGAGAATACATGCCTTATGTTGAGTATCACCCTTTTGCTGTGTGCTGAGGAGTATGATTATATGACTTGAGTATCACCCTTTTGCTGTGTGCTGATGGGGGTGATTACATGACTTGAATTGAACCTCATTTGTTGTGTGCTATTTGGGCTAAGTACTTTATTGCATACTTTGTTGAGAGATACCATCTATTGAGAGATCGGATATCTCAGGGCTTGGTTCCAACCCGGTTCCAAGGGTAGACGAACTATTCGAGCCAATCGGAGCTTGGTCGAAGATAGTTCCATGCTAAACTTGGGATTTAGTTCTTTGTTAATGCTTTGACAAAAGTTAAGTTATTTTGTTTTGCTCGAGCTGCTATGTGCTATTGACTGGCCAGCGGGGGTTGATAAGGTGAACGGCGAAAGTTAAATGGAGTCTACGGACCATGAGTACTTTGGTTGATGGAATGTCAACAGGCGTTCAAGCTCGGGGAATTGAACTGGTTTTGAAGCCACCCGTATCCTACTATTGTGTTGTTACCTTTCTGTTATTGATGTGAAATATCCTGATTTATTTGTTTAATTATGTGAGTTTACATTTTTACCCCTGGTTATTCACTAAGCATATAGCTTACCCCATTCTATTTATTTTCCTTAGCAGGGGGCCGACGTAGGGATCACTCGGGAAGGTGTTTAGTATTTTGATTATAGATGAGTTGAACTTGTACTTGTTATAAGTTGACGAGTAAGATGTATATGGTTGTCGTGGTGGTTGTAATTATCCATTTTTCTAGGGTTTACTTTCTGGTACTCGTGGTATGTATGACTTGATGAACTAGTTTATGCAACTTTTGAAGCTGTAATAGAGTAAATAGAACTTTCTTTTAGCGTGGAATCTATTTTCTCATTTTAAGTATTGAGTCCTGGCGCGAGTTGGGCAGGCGTCCCGCCGATACCCTAGGGTTCGCCCTTGGAAGAAGTGGGGGCGTCACAGGTGGTATCAGAGCCTGCTTCGCGTGGTCTCTGCGCGAAGTGAGTTTGGGCTAAGCGATGAATAAGTATGAAGGACTAAGTGCTCGTTCGAACATAAGCTATGAATCATAAATGTTATAAACCTTAAATCTTTCTCATGGTATCTGAGAACCATAGATAGGTACATCAGGTAGGAATGTCGATTCTAGATAGTTTACTCTTGGAACTGGCCAGCTCGATATGTGAATTATCTTATTTCGGATTCTCGTACCTGAGTACTCCAAAGTTGTGCTTGAGACTTGCATTTTGGGAACATGAACAGGCTTTGTCTGGCTAGAGTGAGTACAAGATATCAACGGGCACCTTGGGAAGTGGAGTAGGAAACCAGACGGGGGTGATTTTCACTGAGTGTGGGACGACAAGTCGCGTTTTCTTTCGTTTTGCCCTTGCATTCTTCCTACATGTCATTTACTTGTGGTATGTTAATACCTACATATATAGTACTTGCTGCACTTGACTTTGTCTAACTTGAAATATCTCTTGGTGTATATGGTGCATTATATTGTGTATATGTCTCCTTGTGTATTTGGTGTGTTATATCTTGTTGTTTTAGTCAATTTACTGTGTTACATACTAAATCACCTTTTGAAAAAATGAGTACGAAATTCTTTGCAGGAGGGAAGATTGTGATACCCCAACTTTTAGGATCATCATTTGTTTAGTCTCAAAGAGGATACTACGGTTTCTTTAGTTTATTTTTATTTTAAAACATTATTTTGTTTTAAAGAAGAAACTAAAGTTATTTCTTTGGGTTTGATTTAAAACCTTTAGTCCGTTTGGATTAACTGTTTTTTGGGTTGTTTTTCAAAAACAGCACTGTAGCATTTCGTTTTTCAAATACAAGTCCGTTTGGATTAGTTATTTTTGGAGTTATTTTTCAAAAACTATATGAAAAACTTTTACTGTAGATGTTTTATGGATTATTTTTAGATGTATTTTTAAAACATATTTTCGAGTATTTTTATAATTTATAATTTTTTTATTTTTATAACAATATATATTTATATATTTATATAAAAATATATAAATGTATTATATTATGTATAATACATAATATAAATATATTTATAAATGTATAACTGTGTATTTGTGACGGCCCCACCTCCCCTTTGGGCGTACCCCAAGGTTCGGCGGGTCGCCTGCCCAACTCTCGCCAGGACTCAGTCGATCACTTCAGTTTCCAATTAAAATCGGAATAAAACCACAAGAATAAATAGGTAACTATCCAAAACTTAAAGCGGAACTTATATATACATTGTCATCCCAAAAGAGAGTATAAACATCGAATATACAAAGGTTCTCAATCCTTCATACGTCCAGCCCGTGCCAAGCACTAGGGCGAGAACCATTACAACAGAACTAAACTGGCTAGTCTATGCTCTCATCCTGCTCGCCGTCCCCTGTTAAGGAAAACAAAACTAAAGGGATGAGCTTGAAAGCTCAGTGAGGTTCCGAACACATATACAAGTAATAAACCCAATACATTAACCCATAATTCAAGAAAGCATTTACAATACAAAACGATAAACACAATCATTAAAAGGATACGTGCTCTCAAGGAGCTATTCATTCATTCGTTCATTCATTCATTCTCCTTTCATTCCCTTATACCTTCAATCATTTGAAAATGCATTTTTTTGTCAATAAAACCCCTCGTTCATTCATTCGTTCATTCATTTCATTCACCCCCTTCTCGGATATTGGTCAGGCTCCACCAGACTTCAAGGTAATACTCGAGTATACCAAAACGTTTACCCAGGTTACCAAATCGCCCGAACGAGTCCGCTTTTGGCTCGAGTTGACCGGTAACAAGGGGCAGTGGCCCGTTCAGCCCAAAAGGCTTACATTCATGCACAAGTAACGTTTCAATCATTAAATCGTTGAAAATTTCACGTTTCATTTAGGTCGAGCGCGATAAAGTACACGCTCGCCTAGAAAATTCGTTTTGGAAATCATTGGAAACGCGTAACACATTATCAAACAATAACAACAAGTCATGAAGTCAAGGAGAATATAACAAACAAGGAACACTCACCTATACAAGCAAAATAACGTCCAATTCCTCAATCACCAATGAAACCTAAAATTAAGCAAGAGAAAATATTACAAGTTATCTAGTAAATCAACTAGGTAAAATTAAAGGAAGTCCAACTAATTACTAGTAGGATGTATAAAGATGATTCTTAAGTGAAAAGAGGGTATTTGAATCTGTGGTCGGAAATAATTAGGGTTTCGTAATCCAAGCGAGAAACCAAATTCAAAAGGGTTATAAAATTTTCCAATGGAAATCCTTGAACTAACGACAAGTCGGAATCCAACTAGATAGGCTAAGAAATACTGTTTTCGGAATCGTTTATATGGTTCAAAATCATCTCATATTCAAGTAGATATTATAGACTAAATACCTTAATGAAATTCATGTAAAAGGGAGGACAAAATACCCAAGAAAAATCCTAAACCACTCCTCTTTATTTGGGTAAGAGTAAGTAAATATTTGGAGTTTCCAATTGAAGAAGGATCATGTTTTAAGATGGAAAAACAGTCATAGGATTTGCCAATCGAAAATATATAAGTTCAAATAGAAACTTAACTCTTAAGCGAAAATTTGGGCAGCACGCCCTTTGTGTTTACCTATTTTCCAGCCATTTATGATTTCATTATTTTTCCTCAACCAATCCCAAAGTCATACATATCATAGATTCAAGTCAATAACCATTCCATAGGCTCAAAACAATATAAGAACAAAAATTAAACTAATAACAAGTGCGGAAATGCAATCTAGCAAAAGACAGATTTGACGTGTGGTTGCGGAAAGAACACATCCGAGACTATGCTTATCAGATTGGGATGAATCTAATGCTGTTTCGAAGCTAAGACACTGGGCTACAATTTTCATGAAGATTACTTAGTCCAGTTTCCAATGCAACCTAGTCAAATTCCCAATTTACAGAACCAAAATCCAACTAGTCGGCTAATTAACCGCACTACCTTTAAATGGCTATCTCAGGTTACCAAGGTCCAATTAAGGTGTTCTTGGAGGTGTTTAAAAGCTAAGACAGAACACTACAACTTTCATGTTTTGGTCATTGGCTAAATCAGTACGGATCATAGTGAACAAACATGATTAACTGGATGAATTGTCGAACACGGGTCACTGGAATGCATCCTAGGGCAGCCAGAGTATTTTGCCCTTTTCTCAGTCTACGTTAATCTAATTGGGCTGATATTTTGTAGGAACCTATAAAATACTATTCTATACAACTTTGATGTTTTAGGCCAAGCCTAATTCGGCCTCTAACTATGAGTACTAAAATTGGGCAGAACTGAACTGAAATTTTCCAGAAATCTGGGATTCTTGCAATCAATTGCTAATTTCCTTATTTTTGGCTTGCTTCGCTACCTTAACTTCCCATATCAGATTATAAACATCAAAGCCCCAATTTTTAAGCACTAGAAAAATTATAGGAAAGCTGTAAAAATTCCAATAAAAATGGAAAATCATGATCCAAGCCTCTATTTCACCACATACATCAATAATTCAACCATATGTGACATATTTAGCAACTAATCGCGAATTTAATCGGAGAGTCAAGGTTCTAACATGTATACCTTTCCAAGAAGACTAGAAACAATTGTTTAAGGCCTTTGTTCCTCAAGAAAATTACACCGGTAGGTAGCCCTTGTGTTAGATAACAACTTAATCGGAGTAGATTTGTGCGAATAGAAGAAACTTTTCAAGATTTGGAGAAGAACAAGATGAACTCTCTTTGTCTCTCTCTCTCTCTCTTGTCTAGGCTATGGATCAGAAAAAATGAAGAAGAAAGGCTGTTCTTAGGGAGTTAAGAAGACAAGAAATTAAGATTAATCTAAGTCACAAGTTTGGTGTGACAGCCCCACTTTCCCCTAAGGCGAACCAAAGGGGTGAGCGGACTGCCTGCCCAGCTCTCGCCAGGACTAACGATGCAGACCAGAACTATCTATAGCGATCCGGAACTTACAAACGAGCGTAAACAAGTCAAAATGGTAAAATAACCCAAAATAAAAAAAATGAAATCCGGAGTCGGCCATGAATAGTAACCGACCCGTCAGAACCCAACCGAAATAGCTAACAAACATTCACATCTGAACTTTAGCGTTTACAAATCAAAATGACATACAAAAGTTTTCAAAAGTTAATATATACACATGGTTTGCCAAATCAAAAGAGAAAACGCCCCAAAAGTACACTTAGGGTTTTAATACATGAGCTATACAAAAGATATGTTCGACTAGCTCAATTTGGCAGCCATTTGTCAAATCCAGACCAAAAGGGGTTTATTTTCCTGTAAGGAAAACAAAAGGAACAGAAAGGGGTGAGCTTGCGCTCAATGAGGTACCAAACATATAGCAGAAAAATCATGGCATTTCATATTTTACAAAATCAGATACACATGCTAGATGTAAAGCAAAGGAACCAAGGATTCAAATCAGAAGGATACGGGTGGCTCTCAGGAGCCAAATTTCCAGCGCCGTACTTGATCCAAATCGGTTGACTCTCCGTCAACGTATATAGAACCAATGCGTCCGTAGACCCCTCTTTACACCGAATTCCGTCCACCAAACACCCCTTTACCGGGCCCGCTCACCGTAACCGAACAGAAATGGTAATACTCGAGTATACCTGGAATCAAGGGTCTCAATACCCAAAATCCCCGAACAGACTACCGTGGTTCGTTATCTAATCGTCCAGGCCCTTGCCGGCCCGACTCGAATAACTTAGCCACAGGATTGAGCTCATAGGTCATAGAAATCCGAACAGATGCAGACACAGATAACAGATTCAGATAGGCACTCAAAATTGGCATATGGACAGACAAGAGAACGAGTGTGATAAAGTACACCCTCGTCTCCAACAATTAAACAGATTGCAGAGCAAAAATCAAGTTAAACAGCAATGGAGGGGAGTGGTACACTCACCGGCTCAACTTCAAAAGTTTTCACTTCAGATTGACCTTAATCGCCAAGAAACCCTAAAATAATCAAAATAAACCAATTGAAGGTTTTACTTCCAGAATCGAGTAAACAGAATGCACATGTGAGGCTCGACTACTAGTCGTATGCCTCGCCAAATAATTACTAATGCAAGGGTGCAAAACATGATTTTCTTGGAAACGAAAAGGTAGCATGAAGACCTAGGCGCAAACAACCCAAAAGCCTTTCATTCTACCAAAAGGCAAACCCAACTTAAAGGAACCAAACGGCCTAGAAAATTGAGCAGCACTTCCCCTAAATTTCTTACTTTTCCAGCCATTAAGGCTTCATTCTATCCTCAAATCAGTCCCAACATCTCACACAAAATTCATCTCATTTCCCAAAAGCCGTTCACTAGGCTCAAAGTGGTACAAGTACAAAAGTTAACTAGGAAACAACCGAAATGAAAGCAAGCCCTAAAAGAGACTCGATAACGAGTCATAAATCAATGCCAACCACAACCCCAATAAGGTTTCATATGCATATATAAGCATCATAGGTAACCAGAAATTAAGAAATGGCTTTAACTTAGGCCTTAACAAAAAAAACGTATTTGACCTCATAATGCGGTAATGACACCACTTTCACTACGGTTATCGGATGGGGGTACAAGACCCACCGTTTCGAAGCTATGAAACAGGGCTACAACAATGTAGAAGGTCACTCAATCCAGTTCCTGGCCCAACTAGGTCAAAAATGCCAAACACTAAACCAGAATCACCAAAACAGGTTTGCAAAACACAGAAAACTGTAATCAGTATATCTCAGTACATACAAGTCCAAATGCCGAAATTCCAAAGGCATAAGTTAGCTAAGACATCCAGCTACATTTCATCAGAAGACACCAACTTCAAAATCCAAACCAATTCCAGTCAAAAGGGCCAATTACTATCGCAGTTTTCGCATTCTGATCAAAACAGAACAGCTACAGTAAAAACGGCATAACTCATTCTACACTCATCCAAATGATCTGAAATTTTACAGGCACCTCAAAAACATCAATACCTACAACTTTCATGTTTTGAGCAAAGTCTAATTCGGCCTCTAACCCAGTGATCTAAAACCGGACAGAATTGGGATTTTATGAACCCTAACTTTCCATTTTTCACACCAAATCCAAAATTGATTGCATTTAACCACAATTCACACTCACTAGAGTCATAACCCCTCATTATCAACCATCATAAACAACCACAACACCATGATCACATTAAACCAGAAAATTCCTCAAAAAAATAAAAACTTCACTAAATCAACTCAAACCAAGAAATAAATCACATAATCCACCACTTTGGCTCCCATTAGGCACAATTTAAACATCATTAAGTATAGGAGGAAGTGTAAGCTTCACTTACCTAGTAAACAAGAGAGAGGGAGATGTTGGACACCTTAGCTCTTCCAAAAACTTCACCAAACCAACCACTAACACCAACTAGAAAGATTTTATGGAGTGGAAACAACTTTAGTTGGTTGAGTTATGGAATTGGAGCAAGAGGAAATCAAGATTTGAAGAAGTTTTTTCTTCCTTTCTTGAGCTTGAGAGGGCCGGCCATAAGGAGGTAAGAAAGAGTGAATTTTGAGCAATTTTTTTGAGATATTTACTCAATTAGTCAAAAGGTCAAAATAGTGAATAGTAAATCATAAAGTCCAACCAATGTCATGGTGACACTTGTCACCCCCATAAATGCATCCTTATCTTTCTTTTTCCTCTCACATCAATCACTTCACATCCTCTACTTATCTCTTAACACCCGATAAATTTCACACAGTATCCGGAATTTAACCTAATTGGCCGAATTTTTCTGAACTTTTCGCACTAGTGGGTCCCACGTCCAATATATATTCTTAATTTTCCAAAAACTCTCCAAGGCTAGAAAAATCATCTAAAAACTATAACTGCTCATAAAATCCACCAAGAAAATATTTCTAAGCCAGAAAATGCAGAAAACATGCAATTAAGGGGGAAAACCCTAGGAAAAAAATATTAGGAAAATACGGGTTCTCACATTTGGCCAACACTTGGCTTAATTACAACCACAAAAATTTCTCTTTCTTCTCCTTGCATTTTGGCCACATATTTTGGTCAAGAGATAACCATGAGAGGGAAGATATTTTGCTCAATTAGTGATAAGCTTGTATGGCAAGAAAGTGGTGATCAAGTGGTGGTTAAATCAGTAGCGCGCAACGCCCGTCGGTCCAAGCCGTTTGTCCTTAAATCACATATACTTGGGTTTTTAACTTCTAATCACTAACTTATTATTATCACTTATAATCATATAATATTTCCTCATCCAAAAGTCACTCTTAAGCACCAAATTTGGTCCTCGCTCCGTACCGGATAATTACACGACGGATACACAAAAAACCCTATTTCACTTCAAATTGAAATTGGAAAGGAAAACCCTAATTTTCTATCATCATTGACACTTTTTCTAGGGTGATTAAGTAGCAATATGGTATAGAATAATAATTTCCAAATAATTTTCAAATAAAAGGAAATTTTCAAGAAATATGTAAGGAATTTGTAAGTCCTCACAGTATTATTATAAATGTATAATTTATAAATGAATATCATATAAATGTATAAATTATAAATGAATATCATATAAATGTATAAATGTATAAACTATAATTTCCAATTTTTGTATTATTATATTTATATACATTTATGCATTTATAATACATTTATATATTTCTAAATAAATATAAATCTATTATATTATATATAATACATAATATAAATATATTTATAAATATATAAATTATAAATGAATATCATATAAATGTATAAATTATAAATTACAATTTATAATTTTAGAATTTTATATTTATATACATTTATGCATTAATAATACATTTATAAATATTTATAAATAAATATATTTATATATTTATATAAATATATGTAAATGTATTATAAATGTATTATATTATATACAATATATAATATAAATATTTTTATAAATGTATAAATTATAAATGAATATTATATAAACGTATAAATTGTAATTTATAATTTATAATTTTTATATTTTTTATTTATATACATTTATAAATAAATATATAAATATATTTATTTATAAATATAATTATATATTTTTGTAAATACATTTATAAATAAATATTTATATATATTTATAAATAAAAATTTATATATTTATAAATAAAAATTTATATATTTATAAATAAAAATTTATATATTTATAAATAAAAATTTATATATTTGTAAATAAAGATTTATATATTTATAAATAAAAATTTATATATTTATAAATAAAAATTTATATATATTTATAAATAAATATTTATATATATTTATAAATAAATATTTATATATATTTACAAATAAATATTTATATATATTTACAAATAATATTTATATATATTTACAAATAAATATTTATATATATTTATAAATATATAAATGTATTATATTATATATAATACATAATCTAAATGTATTTATAAATGTATAAATGTATGTTACAATAAATGTGTATAAATTGTAAATGAATATTATATAAATGTATAAATTAATATATTATAAATATAAATTAATATTATGTATAGGTGTATCAATATAATAAATATAAATGTATAAAGGTATCCATATTATGTGTAAATGCATAATTAATATTATGTATATTAATATAAATGTATAAATATATTATATTATATATAATACATAATATAAATGTATATTATAAATATCCAAAACATATATTATGTATATATTAAATATATAATATTAAATATATAATATTTTTAAATTTGTATAATTACATATTTATATTATATATAATTTATATAATACATAATATTTATATAAATATATTATAGAAATATAAATTAATATAATATATATATCCTATACATAACAAATTATTTTGTTACCATTCCACCCGTTTCGGCCAATTTCGACATTCTTTTGGCCTTAACGTCATTTTTGACCGTTTTTTATTATTTTTGACCGTTTTCAACTGTATTCGATCGTTTAAGTTATAAACTGCTATTGTATGGCCGTTTCACTTATGTGTATATATAATCTGTCAATGCAGATTGTGAGGCTTTTGACGGTGACGGTCAAGCTCAGTGAATTATATCGTTTTTCATGCCAAGCTTTATCAAGTGAGTAATTGGGTTGTTATTGATGTGGAATTGTTAAAGTGCTTTGTGTATGTTAAATGGGTACTTAGGCAAGGGTGTACTTTATCTCACTCGACCTAAGCCCATCCTTTGTTTTGATTTCCTATGTGAGAATACATGTCTTATGTTGAGTATCACCCTTTTGCTGTGTGTTGAGGAGGGTGATTACATGACTTGAGTATCACCCTTTTGCTGTGTGCTGATGGGGGTGATTACATGACTTAAATTGAACCCCATTTGCTGTGTGCTGTTTGGGCTAAATACTTTGTTGTGTACTTTGTTGAGAGATACCATCTATTGAGAGATCGGATATCTCAGGACTTGGTTCCAACCCAGTTCCAAGGGTAGACGAACTGTTCGAGCCAGCCGGAGTTTGGTCGAAGATAGTTCTATGCTAAACTTGGGATTTAGTTCTTTGTTAATGCTTTGACGAAAGCTAAGTTATTTTGTTTCGCTTGAGCTGCTGTGTGCTGTTGACTGGCCAGCGGGGGTTGATAAGGTGAATGGAGAAATTTAAGTGGAGTCTACGGACCATGAGTACTTTGTTGTCGGAGTGTCAACAGGCGTTCAAGCTCGGGGAATTGAACTGGCTTTAAAGCCACCCGTATCCTACTATTGTGTTGCTACCTTTCTGTTATTGATGTGAAATATCCTTATTTACTTGTTTAATTATGTGAGTTTACATTTTTACCCCTGGTTATTCACTAAGCATATAGCTTATCCCATTATATTTGTTTTCCTTAGCAGGGGGCCGATGCGGGGACTACTCGGGAAGGTGTTTAGTGTTTTGATTATAGACGAGTTGAACTTGTACTTGTTATAAGTTGACAAGTAAGATGTATATAGTTGTCGTGGTGGTTGTAGTTATCAGCTTTTCTAGGGTTTACTTTCTGGTACTCGTGATATGTATGACTTGATGAACTAGTTTATGAAACTTTTGAAGCTGTAATAGAGTAAATAGAACTTTCTTTTAGCGTGGAATCTATTTTCTCATTTTAAATATTGAGTCCTGGCGCGAGCTGGGCAGGCGTCCCGCCGATACCCTAGGGTTCGCCCTTGGGAGAAGTGGAGGCGTCACACATCGGGTTTGTTTGGATAGGAGTTTATTTGGATGATTTATTTGAGATAATTACTGTATTGCTTTTTGTGATGTGATGTATGTGAGATAAAAAGGTAATTGAAATTTGTGAAGCAAATTATTTTATCTGAAATCATGTCAATTCAAATAAACCCATTGTTTTCATGTCCATATTGACAGTAGTAACCACAAATTTTGTCAATATTTCTTACATGAGATTTGAAAAGGTATAAACCAACTTTTTTGTAAATGGTGAAATTTCTGATAATTTGAGAAACATCATATCTTTTTTTTGTGAAAAACTTTGTTTCTTTATTTTCAACAAAAAACTTAGTTCATTCATTCTGTTTTTCAAGTTACTCTATTTGTTTTTCAAATTTTTTTAAAACATGATTTTTTTTATCAAATCTTTTGTTCAAATCAGTTATGGTCTTTTTGAAATTAGCATTTTTTTTGCTTGAGTTTCTGATGTTCCTGAAAAAGTTTTACATTTTCATCAATCAAACTCATAATTTTAGCATTCAGTTCTTTGTTTTTGGCAACTGATTCCTTTAGACTGTCATGCATTATAAGTATAATAGATTCGACACTATTGACCTCTTCATTTTCGTCACTAAAATTATAATCAGAGATTACCTGATCATCTCCTAATGCCATAAAAGTCATTGTACAGCTTCAGCTTTCTCCTCAATTTCACCATCAGAGTTGCATTCATTCCAAATTAGCTGATAGTTTGTGAAGTATTATTTTCTTTCTCCTTTGAAGTCCTTTTTTCGTTTTGTTTAGATATTCATTTGCACAGTGACCAGGCTATCCACATTCAAAGCATTTATCAGTCTATTTTCTTGGTCTTTCTTGTCTTCCTTTTCCTTTAAAAGATGTTGAAGCAGATGCATTATTGTTTGTGACTGCTCCTGTTCTCATTTTTTTCTTGTTTGAGATCAAGGTTCCGATACTCTTAGTGATAAGAGCCATATCTTTATCATCGAAATCTTCTTCAATTTTAGCAATTGATGTAGAATCATCATCTTCTTGAGCAGATCTGAGAGCAATGTTTCTTTTCGTTCTGGCTTCTTCTTCAGCCTACAATTTAGATTTTAATTTGAGTTCATAAGAAGTGAGTGAATTTATCAAGGACTCTATAGGAACAGAAATTAAGTCCTTAACCCCTTTAATAGTAGTGGTTTTTGTCTCCCACTTCTTTGATAGTGTATTGAGTATATTTTTTGTTCTTCTCACCAAGTGAATATTCCTTACCAAGAGTTTCAAGACCCTTAATGATGTCATTATACTTGTAATACATTTTATCAATAGTTTCATGAGATTTCATCTTAAATGATTTATATTTGTTTACTAGAAATGATTTTTTTCCATTTTCTGACATCATTACTACCTTCATGGATTTCTCTGAATTTATCCCAAATTTTCTTGGCAAACTTGCAACCTTTTACATGTGTAAATTCATTATCATCAAGAGCATTATATAATACATTCATTGCTTTAGCATTTAAAGTAAGATGCACTTTGTCTTCTACATTAGCATCCAGAATTGTTGCTTCATATGGTCCTTCAGTGACAAAGTTCCAAAGTTCTATGAATTGAATAAAGTTCTCCATTCTTTCTTTCCAACTAATGAAATTGACACCATTGAATATGGGTGGTCGTGTTACTGATTGTCTTCTCAAAAAGAGAGCATTGTTGGCTGCCATTTCTTTTCTTAAAGCCGTGAAGCTTAATCTATAGAGTCTCAGGGGCAACCTCAAAAGGGCGGTTGAATTAAGTTGTCCTTTAAAAACAAATAAGTAGAGTTTTAACCCTCCCTTTTTACTATTTTTTGTAACAAGATCGGATTAGATGAAAATACAAGTATATAATAGATATAGCAATGAACATTAAGACACATAAAGTAAAATGGTCCAGTACAAGGTTGAAGCACACTTCAACTTGTATTAATAATAACCAGCTCCTTCAAGGTAGAAGAGTATAGTACATTTTGTACATGAATTCGGATCACTTAAGTTCAACCACAGCACTTAACTTGGTGAACATAAGTTTTACAACTTCCAATCCTATCCAAACTACAAAAGTACTTGCTCAATCTCATTAAGAAGAGCTTTACAATCACTTGGCACATAAACAAGGCTAACTAACTGTTTTTGCTTGATCATAAACAAGACTGCTATATAGACAAAGAAAAAGATACTTTTCAATTAACAATAACTTCAAAATTAATGATTGCTTAACTAGACGTTGTAATGTTCAGACAATCATCGAGTGCCCTATCTTGCATTCTATCTTCCAATAAACAAGTTCCTTGGAAAGTGCCTTTAGGATAGTTAGAACTTTATTTCATACATCCTATCTTTTTTCCTCATAGTTATAAATCAAGGGCTTAGTTACACCAACACATCAGACACTCCAATCTTGTGTCCTAATTTCCTTTCGCTGGGTTTAGGCATGTCAATGGATAGGGTCTGGGTTGGATCTTTTTGATCCAAATCCAAACCCATTTAATTTAGTTAGATCCAGACCTAGATCCAAACCCTTTTGGGTCTGACAAAGTAAGTCAATACCCAAACCCTTATGGATCTGGGTATCCATGGGTATTTTTTGAACATACTAAAGTAAAAATGTAATTAAAATATATAGAGTTCATAAATAATATAAATACCATCCAATTTTTAATTTCAAATAATAAAATTAACATTCAACAAGTTGAATGCAACATTGTGAACTGAAAGAAAGAATTATTATTAACTGCTTCTATATATTTTCAAAAATTCAACTGCATCCAATCCAATATTTCATTTGTTTGCCTTTACCTTTTCTCCTTTTCTTGAAAAAGTTTGTACCAATTACAATGACAACTAAGATTACTTTTTAAAAAAGAAAACAACCATAACATATATAAATATTTAGGCTTATTAAATAAATGTAATTTTGTACCTCTTTTCTTATTTAAACCTCAATGTTGGTAAATGTCTTGCAATCCAACATTAAAATAGTGAATTAGATAAAAGTCATTTCACTAGGGACCGATGGCAAATAAATAATAGAATAAGAAAATTTATAAACACTTACTCTTTTTTTTTATTCAATTCAATCATCAGTAATCACTAATATTTCAACCATATCTAGAAGCAATTTGGCACGAGTTTTATCAATCACCTAACTATCAACACTAAATGCAGATTTTGATGCCATAAAATCTTACAGTATTTGTGGCGACCCCACTTCCCCCTAAGGCGAACCAAAGGGTTGGCGGGCCGTCTGCCCATCTCTCGCCAGGACTCACGCAAGCATTTTAACCCAAATCTTTTCAAAGAATAACCTAATCTATTACAAAACAATTTTCCCCGAATAATTCATCACTAAAACCACATTAACTTCAAATATAGCAGCGATATAAATAGCCATTTGAGGCTCTTAAACGTCCCACGTGCTACATACTAAAGATATGAAGTCGTACCAATCCGAATAGATAAATACATAAATCCATAATACAAACTTACAAGCCAAACATTCGAAATAAGGTTTTCACATTTTCCAGCTTCAAGTGACAATCCAAAATGAAAGTACATTATCCCAATTAGCACATTACAGCCCACAGAATAAGTCATAGTATTCAAATACAATCCAAAAGGGAAAACATAAGTAAGCATCCAGCTTTCAGTTTCCAGAACCTGTTAAGGAAAACAATAAACGTGGGGTGAGCTAAAGCTCAGTGGTGCCCCAAAACATGCAATCACGTAATAACAAACAGCGGTTAATAACATAGCAAATTTAAACAGTTAGGAAAGCGGATAATAGCACAAGGTAGGATACGTGGGTTCTCAAGAGCCATTTTCCTCGCTTGATCACCATTTATCGTAGTTGACCCTCCGTCAACTCTCACTACTTATAATCCATGTAGAACGTCTCATTTTGAAACCTAACAAGTCACCATTCATACCCCTGTCCCGGGCCCGCACACCGACTAAGGACGCAATATACTCGAGATATACCCGTAGATGATTGGTCGAGGGATTCACCCAATGACGTTATTGTAGTTAGATTCACGCGTCGAGGGATTCACCCAACGACGTAACTACATTTAGATTCATGGTAGTTGGATTCACGCGTCGAGGGATTCATTCACGCGTCGAGGGATTCACCCAACGACGTAACTACATTTAGATTCATGGATTAACGAGAAAATGATTCACGCAAGTCACCACTCGAACGGCTAGTGCGATAAAGTACACACTGCTCACTTCGATGGATCAAAAACTAGTTTTGCACGTATCACATTTCAAGTCAAGAAAGCACCTTAATCAAGTAGGAATTAAACAAGCAGGGACACTCACCAAAAGTGGAGTTCAGATATCAAGTTGGAAATCGAATTCCGCGTCCTCGAAATATCCTAAAAACCAAAATTTGAAACTATGAGTTTCTACTCAGTTTTTAAGCTTATAGACATTGAAGTATATCTAATATACTATTAATTTACTTTCCCTTAGAAAAATCAAGAATCTTTTTAGATTGAAACTTGACAAAAGTAGAAGAGATGTTTCTTATAGTTTTCCTTGAGTTACTTCTCTTATAAAAGGGTAACTAGTATTATTTTCTTGAAATAAGTCGACAAATCTCTTAATATCAATGTTAGAAAGTTACTTTGAACATTTATTTAAAGTTACGGCCTTTGCAAAAATTATCCCTAAAAACTATTTTTCCTAAAATAGGGTTTCTTGCCGAGCAAGTTTCCCAGGCTTTTCACTAAAATTAGTAAAACTCGTATTTTGGAACTTTTCCTATAGTTAACTAGCTAAGAACAATACTTAATGAAAAGAAAAGGAATAATACTTAGGGTTTTCAAAAGCTATAGGATTTATTTACTATAGCTATCAAGGCTAGTTTGAGCTAAAGGAAATTATCGGTTTGGAAAGTTTTAGGCGAAACACTAGATATTGAGTTTTTATAATCTAATACTAGCTGGAAAATATTTTTGATTAATTTGATCACAGTTACTCGAGTTCGCAAGGTCGATACAATTTCCACAGCTCTGATCCCGTTTCGAAATCATATTATGGATCAAAATATGGCAAAAACCACATAGCAAATTACTAGGGCTTCGTCAATCATTAGCCCTAGATTTCAACAGATGCATTTCTGATAAAAATAAAATGAATGACCAAGGCTTCATCAATCATTAGCACTTGGTTTCAGCAAGCTCATCATGAACAAATAAAAGTAAGGCCTCCAAGACATTCCAGCAATTAAATTCCATCATCCAGTAATACTTATAAAATCATTCCAATGGCCAAGGGCTTCATCAATCATTAGCCCTTGACAACATCAATCACTTCCAACCACAATTTAATCAAGAATTTAAACCACAAGTAAGCTACAAGTTCAATCCAAATCAAAATTTAGTTTCACGAAGAAACAGGACATTCATACAAAATAGTCTACTTTGAGGATTCACCGATAGCAGTACAAATGGAGGAAAAATGCGAAATTTTGTCTCAGAGTTGCTGTTTTGGCTTGCAAGACAGTTTCGGGGTTAGTTTTCGGCAAAGTTTAGAAATTCAGAAAAATTCACACAATGTGAACCAGCCTCTAAAATTTGAAAATCAATTAGGGTCATAGACAAAGTTTAAAACATAACAAGCAGAACAAGAATTGGAGTTTTGAGCACCAAGATATAGTAGCTCAAAGTTGCTGAAAAATCGAAACTTTTAGGCAATTTCCAAGTTCAAATCACAAACTTTGGGACTTTGGTTATGCATTGAAATGGACTCGGAATGGCACCAAATTTGGCAGTATTACACTACCATTTAAGGGCTATTTCTCTATCAAATTTCATGGAAAAATACATACGGAAGTCGGTTAATAAAGTTACGAAAGTTTCTAAATTTTCAAGGCAAAGCTGCCTTGTGCTACCATTTCCCTTTTCTAAATCATTTGGCTAATGAAATATTTTCAAACATGGTTCATTTGTGTAGACAATATCTAAGTAACATTCAAGATACATTTTCTTAGGTGATTAACACCAAGAATTTCGAAATAACAAGTCCCAAGTCAAGATTGGCCATTCGGCTAAGAGAAAAGGAAAAGTTTTCCAGATTCGAAGAGCAATTTTGGGACATCATTTGGATATCAAAATGGTCTTAACATAGCACCAAATTTTGCAAAATTAAACCTCCATATGAGGACTACTACTCTATCAAATTTCATTTAAAAATTCACACGGGAAGATAGTTAACTAAACCATCAAAGTTCAAGAAATTTCCCAAGGCAAAACTGTCTTCTAGCTCCCAATGAAACCAACCCAAATCTGGTTTATTTGTGAAACAAAGTCCAAGGAACATCTAATATAAAGTGTGGTAGATGTTGGACATCAAAATTTCCAAAACAACAAGTCCCAAATCAAGCTAGGCCATTTAACTAGCCAAAAGAGGATTTTCAAGCAAAAATCCAGGTCTGTAATTTGGCCATATCTTACTCAATTCAACTTGGAATTGAGTGTAGTTGGTAGAGTTGAAAACTCTATTCATAAGGTTACAATTTCTCAGAAGAAATCATTTTTAAAATCTATCCACAACTAGCTCATCTTTGAGCATCAAGTTGCAGCTCAAGACGTGGACTCCAGTGAACCAGCAAAACAGGACAGTCATGTTTAAATGATTGGTACAGACTGCTCAGGTCAAATCAGAACATGAATTTTATACCTTTGGAAATCTGGTAATGTCTAGTTTCTAGTTCCACAAACGGCACTCGATTTCAACATCGGAGGAAAAAGTTATGGCCGTTTGAAAAATACTGCCAGAGCAGTTACGGGAAAAATTTCCAGTTTTGCTGATTTCTGAAAACACATCGTTTGGCCAACCAAATCATGAAATTTTTTTATGAAACTTTTTACACAACCTATATTACACATATACATCAAAAAAAGTCATTAGAACCACAAAAAATTGCCCTAAGGGCCACGGCATGGACAGGGGCAGAAATGGAAAAATTCCTTCTTCACTTCCTTTGAACTTTCCTTCAACAATACAACCTATTTCCATTAGATTAACCACTAATCCAACATTAATAACATCAAAACACAACAAATCAGTCCATCAAGCCATTGTGGGAGTCCATAGAGCCCACTCACCCAAAATCCAACATAAACAAAGCTACCCACATGAATATATGTTATTATATGTGCAATACAACTTCTATAAACTAAGATTCAAGAGGTTGATCGTTTGTTACCTCTTTAGATGATAAAACCAGAAATTTTGGTCACCAAGAAAAACCATGAGATGATGTCCTTCTTCTAGCTTAAGTTGCTCTCCAAGTGAAGTGGAAGTTGTGTGATGATTTGTGAAGGTTTTGGAATTAAAGATTGAGGTGAAATGGAGAAGAGAGCTTTCTTCCTTCTCCCCTTGGAGGTTCCAGCCGAAAATAATAGAGTGAGGAGAGAGAAATAAGGTTTTGTTTGTGTGCTAAAACTTGGGGAGAAAGAATGGTATAGTAGCTTGAGGTGGTGTGGAAAAAGTCAACTCTTACTAGGCGCACGCATGGGTTTCGTGCTCGTTTTCTCCTAAATTTGTTTCACTAGTGCATTATACCTCTAATGCACTTCCATTCATACTATTAGTATTCACTCTTAATAGTCTAAAAATAAAGGCCTTAAGTCCCTTAATTGATCGTGCGCATAAAAACGCGTACTTCCGATTTAAGCGCGATAAAGTGAAATCTCCAAGAAATTCTTATAATGATAGTATAACTAACTATCACTTAAGCATTTAAACATAAAAATACCTATTTCAAGGCTAATGTATAAGCCTCCAATTTTTCAACCTTATTGTACTCTCAAATCGGCTATAGTCTCTAAACACATATTCACTATTCTCACTTAACGAGCTTTCAAAAAAATTAACTTTTGGAATCAAGTCATTTTTAAAATACATGTGTGCCATAATTCCATGTATTTGAGTAATAAAAGGTTAAAATAAAATATTCAGAGAAAACGTGTGAGTAAATAATTAATTAAGCCAGTAAAATAAAATAAAACAAGAAAATTTCAGATCCTCACATGTACCACACTCGATATGAGTGGGACATACCTCTCATTCCCGGTCTCCATACTTTTCTCTTGACTAAGTCGATTGGTCATCGACTATAGTGACTACTTGGGAACCCAAACTCCACTGGCTAGTTAATCGAGTAGTCGGCAAGGGCTAGGTTGATTAGATAACCAACCATGGGTCTCTTGTTTTGTCGAGTGGAGTGATACCTTCTCGACTAATCGGTATGCTCGAGTATTACAACCAGTGTTTAGTTGGTGTTCAGCCCGATAAGGTGGTTGAATGGAGAACGGATTGGTGTTAAGTGAAGCACTACTGGACTAGTTACATTCCTTGAAAGTTGACGGAGTGTCAACTACTATTTGATCAAGCTTTGGTGACGCAACGGGAAATTGGCTCTTGAGGGTCATCTATATCCTTATAATTTAATTGTTACTCGTAGTGTTATTGTTTTTTTTCAAAAACTTTCCACTCGCTCATTTTGAGATTTGCTATTTAAAGTGTTATTGCTCACTTTTATGAACTTGTTATGCTCGCTACTTTGCTATTTTAATACTTGCAATTTGAATAATAGTCAACTTGCTATTTGGAACCTCATTGAACTTTAGCTCACTCTATTCCATTAAATTTGTTTTCCTTAGAGGGGGTACAAGCGAGGGCATAAGACTGGTATAGGCATGAGACTGGTATAGGTTAGCATAGTCTAGTTTTTAGAAATTTTGCGATTGTACTCGCGCTAGTGCTCGATTAGGGCTGAATGTATCTGGAACTCATATCTTTTGATATATTTGGAACTGTATGGATGATTAAAATAGAAATGAATATGTTTGTACGTTCCAAACTTGGGAACTGTTATTTCTTGTACTCTCGAGGTTGAAATCTATTTTCTTAAAGTGAGTTAGTGAGTTCTGGCGAGAGCTGGGCAGGCGGTCCGCTAAACCCTAGGGGGGGAGGTGTGGTCATCACAGATGGTATCAGAGCTGCTTCAGATGGTTTCTGTGTTGGGTGAGCTTGGGCCAAGTGGTGATATGGTCCCAATTATATGAATAAATATAAAGGACTTAGTGCTCTTCATGAGCGTAAGTTGTGAATCATGAAGATTATAGCGTAAAACCTTTATCATGTTACTTGAGAAATCTAGATATGTATGTCAGGTAGGGATCTTAACTTGGATGATTTGCACTTGGGAGCGTACGGCCTAAGATGTGAATTATCCTAGTTTCGGATTCTTGTACTCGAGTACCAAAAATGGAGAGCACTAGAATAAGGTTCTATATCTCGATTGAACTTGAGATAAATTTGGATGGTAAACGTCAAGGCGTGAAAGATTCTAGTATTGGACTTGAGATTGAACTGATCAAGGAGAGTGGAGCAATGAGTGTCGTCATGGATTGGTTTCGTGCATGTATGGCTAGGGTTTCTATGGATGATGGCTAGTTTGTGAACATCGTGAACGTTAAGGCGCTAGTATTGTAGCTTGTTTCATTTCTCCCATACCTGTGTATCCTTGTTCCTTGTTTTTATGATTTTGTTACGATTTGATTATGGTTACACATGTATTTCTTTTGAACTCGTTTTAACTCTTGCTTGACTATTTATTTTCTATTTTCTACCCTTCTACGATACTACATAGGAACTTGATTTTGATTATTGTCATGCTGAGATTGAGAGTTTTGGAATTATATATGCAGATTTTGAGAAAAAGGATTTCAACAAGAATTCTCTATTTGTGGTTAATAATGAAGGAAGGTAGTTCAATTAGAGAAGATAGCATATTGCCAGTGTACTATGTTCGATTTCAAGATCTAGTAGAAGTAGTAACCAAGTTTTGTAGTTATCGTTTTCTCTTCTCATCGGATTCTTAAGTCTATATTAACCTGCACATTATGATAACTTTGTTAAACTTACCTAGCATATTAGTGTAGCCTTTACGTGGTAAGATTTTCTCTCTAGGTAAGTTTGTGGTAGCACCATGAGTAAGAGAAAGTCACTTGAGAGTTGGAGGAAAATTCTATAGCATCAAGTTTTGTGCGAACAAAGGTTAGAATTTCGAGGACGAAATTCTCTTAAGGGGAAAAGAGTGTGAGACCCCGAAATTTTACTTGTCTTTATAACCCTTATGTGAATTCACTTACCTTTGATTCTCGGTTTCTTTAATGGTTGAATTTGAGCCAAGAGAGTGAATTTTGTTCATAAAAGTTTCATATTCTCAAGGTGTTAGAAAATCTAGAAATTTTCCTAGGAGGCTCTACGCAGCTTTGAAAAATTGGCTATAACTTTGTATAGGAAAGTCGGAATTGAGTTCCTTTTGTTGCATTTGAAACTAGACTCATAGGGCTTCCTACGGTATAAAATTCAGAGTTTGATTCAATCTCAATAAATTTCAGAAAATTGGCAAAGTTGACAGAAAAGTCTGCCCTGTAAAAGTAACAATAGGAATGTTGTAGTAGCTTATGGCTCAATTTGGATCAACTTATGACTTGAATCTCTTTGAGGTGTTTTCTAAAGATTTTTAGTATTTGAAGTCTAGTTTTTAACAGGCTAAGTTTTATGAATTTTTTATATTTATAACTCAAGTTATGATTTTTCTAAAGGGAGGGCATAAGTTAGGGTTTTTTTTGTGCATACTTGGGTTTTTGGTGTGTCTTTGGTGCATTTTGGTAGTGTGATCACTTGGTGAGATGTGTGTACTAAATTTGGTGGATAAGAATGAGTATTAGGTAAGAAAAGTGTGTGATTAGAAGTGTTAATAATAAGCGAGTAAACCATAAGTAAAAAACACAAGAACACACGAGTTAAGGAAAAAGGGCTTGAATCGACGTGCACCATTTACTACTGATTGAGTGCACCAGTTGAACACCACCTTATTACCTTAATCTTCTTGTTATTAATTAAGCAAAATAAGGCCCAAAATATCCTCAATCCGGCCGAAATTTTGGACCAAGAAAAAGAGAGAAAAGAAAGAAAAATGAGAATTATTCTTGTGGTGACACTTGTCGGAAGCATAGGAAATTTTGACCAAGCATTTTTCTTTCCTTCTTATCTTCTTCTAGGCTCTATTTTCTTCCATTTTTGTTCCATCTTGGCCGAACTTAGGAAAGGAAAAACAAGAGAGAAACTTTCAACTCCAATCCTAGATTTTGCCTTGTTTGATTGAAATCCACAAAACTAAACCGATTAAACTTCTCTTTTGATGTTTGGCAAGTTTTGTGTGGTAAAATATTTGGAAGAAAGGGGTTGGTTTTCACCTACAAGCAGCTTTTGTAAGGTATAATGGGTTCCATTCCTTTTCTCGTACTTAGTCATGTTAAAATTGGGAAATAAGCTTATGTTCTTGGTTTCCTATGGTTAATTAGTTAGTTTTGAATGATATGGTGGAGTGTTTAGCTAGGGTTTGAACATTTTAGTTGTGATTATTGTTGTTTGTCTAATATATGATGTTGATGAGCTTGGATAGGGACTTGGGGTAGTGATTCAAGGCATGAATGTTAGTGTTAAGCATTGAAACATCAAATTCCAACAATTGTAGTAGAATCTGCCCTGTTTCTGTACTGTATATTTGTCCATGATAAAGGCCGAATCAGGTCTTGCTAAAAACATGAAAGTTGTAGGGAATCGAGGTAAATATCTGCCTGTAAATTTTCAGCGCAATCTGAGCACTGTTGAGTATGAAATTACTAAAATACCCCTGATTGCCAAAAGCCTATTTCGCGGGCAGCTTTCTGTTTTCTCTGAAATTTCATATTTTGACCTTGAAAATGCATGAACTGGGTGTTGATGTCTTCATACAAAATGTAGCTCTCTGTCTTAGGTTCGAAACGCCATAAAGTATAACTCAATCCGATAAGCATAGCTTCATCTGTGACCAAAACGTCGGAAGATATCAAACCTGTTACTTAGTTATTTTTCTTTAATACTAGTTCCAGCTTTGATTTTGATAGTTCATTGCTAGAATTGCCTTGTATTGGGATGACATTGAGCCTAGTGGAAGGGCTATTGTGTTAAGATTGTTTATGTGTGAATTTGGGCTGAGTTGAGGAAAATAATGAAGCCATAAATGGCTGAAAAATAGATAAATACAAAGGGCATGCCGCCCAAATTTTCACTCGAGGGTTAGGCGTGTGTACTCGTGACTTGAGCGAAGATTTGAGGTCGAATTGAACTTGGGTTGTCTATGGTTGTTGACCTTGGTACCTAGCTTTTGATGATTACAAAACAAATGGATGTTGCTAACATCTCCTCAAAGGCTTTTTCAGAAATGAAACAAATCAGGTTCAAAAATGGAGCACATTTGAAAAAGACAGAGTATGCTGAACCTGTCAGACGCTCAAGAAGACAGTACCGGACGTCCAATAATCATTGCACAACTTCGGACGCATGCTTCGGACGTCCGATAAGATCCTTCGAAGTCAACGAAACTGTCGGACGCTGAATATGTCTCTACCAGACGTCCAATAGAAATAAGATAATTTCTCAAATCTCTTTGTTTGCTGTCGGACGCACAAAAACCCTGCACCGGACGTCCGAAAGAATTGAAGAAAATCTTTTAAACTCACTGCCTGCTGTCGGACGCATAAAACAGGGCTATCGGACGTCCGACACTCCAACGGCTAGTTGACTCTTCAACTACTTTCTATCCGTTGGAAGCATTAATGAGGTACTTTCTTGATCCTATAAATAGTGGTTGGTTAGATACTTCAAACGACTTTTCCACACTGAAGATACAAAAGATCTAGAGTGATTTTAGTGAGAAAATACTCTTCAAAGAAGATTTGTAGTTTTAGTGGTGTAAGGTTCATTGTAAGATTTTCATTTGTGAGTGAATACTTCATGAGTGTAGCTCTATGAGGGTTGTCCTGAGGGATAGTAAAACGTCCTGAATTGACCGAGTGGAGTTCGAGGCATGGAGGAGGTGAACCTTCCTTTGTACACAAGAGTTATTGTAATTCATCAACTTGAAGTAGCTTGTTTGAATTAACCTACAAGCTCAAGAGGAGTTGGGTAGTTAATTGGTTTGCTATTCTTTCCTTTTTATTTACTTATTGTTACGTTTGAAATCTGTACTTTATTTATCTCTTCTACTCACAAGCACTTGTGCTTTCTCATCAACTGCTCCATTATGTGGTCGCCTAGAAAAGAGGGTTGTTTTCGAGTTTAACAATTGGTATCAAAGCTTGGTCTCCTAGAAATTAAACTCAATCGACTTTAGAGTAAAGATGACAACCAACAATGCTATGTTTTTTGAAGGACATTCTGTCATTAGACCACCTATGTTTAATGGGTCAAATTATGTGAGTTGGAAAGAAATAATGATTATTTTTTTGCAATCTATTGATATTGAATTGTGGTTTATTATTAGTGAAAGTCCATATGATGCCTCTCTTATAGATGAAAATACTCAGAGATCTAGACAAAAAACAAGAAGTGAACTAACTGCTGCGGATAGAGGTCATCTCACATTAAATGCAAAAGCCATGAATGTGTTATATTGTGCTTTAGACTCAAATGAATCTATTAGAGTCAAAGGCTGCAAGTCAGCCAAGGAAATTTGGGATAAACTGAGAGAAATTCATGAAGGTAGTAAGAATGTTAGAGAACAAAAGAAGTCCATTCTAGTTACAAAGTATGAATCCTTCAAGATGCAACCTCATGAAAACATTGATGAGATGTATTGTAGATTTAATGACCTTATTAAGGATTTAGAGGTGTTGGAAAAGGAATACTCTCTATGTGAGAAAAACAGAAAAATTCTGAATGATTTATCGAAGGATTGGGAGAGTAAAGTAACTGCCATTGAGGAAACCAAAGATCTAAATACCTTGCCTATTGAATCTCTCATTAATTTACTGACTTCTTATGAGCTAAAACTCAAGTCCAAGGTGCAGGAAGAAAAAGACACAAAAGTGAGAAAGAATATTGCTCTGAAGGCTTCACAAGATGAAGATGATACAGCCTCCGTGAGTGAAGATGACATGGAAGGTGATGATAGTGATATTGCACTCATCACACGAGCCTTCAAAAGAATACTCAACAAGAGGAGATTCAGAAAAGGTGGATCTAGCAATTCCTTCCCGAATCAGTCCAACAACTTGATAAAAAAAGAGAAACTAGAGTTCAACAAAAAGCAAACTGATAAGTGCTTTGAATACGGCCAACCTGGACACTATGCAAGTGAGTGTCCAGTGATGAAGAAGAAAGAAGAAAAAAACCAAGATTCAACAAATTTCAATTCACATGGAATTAGTGCAACTCCGATGGTGAAATTGAAGAGGATGAAGAATCTGCTCAATTGGCTTTTATGGCTATTGGAGATGATGAGGTAACATCTTGTAACTCTCAATTTGAAAGTGATGATGAAACTAATGATGATCTTGAATATTTCATTATAAAATTGCATGATAGTTTGAAAGAATCCTATACTAGAAACAAGGAATTAAAACAGAAAATTAGTTTTTTGCTTCGAGATAATGCAAATCTTTTTCAACAAAATAAAAAGTTGAAAGTTGAAAATGATTACTTCAAAAAGAGTGAGATGGTTTTACACTTTGAGCTTGATAGAAAAATAAAACTTTGTGAATTGTTCAAAAAGGAACAAGGTAATTTGAAAAGAAGAATGGATGGTCTAAATGAGTTGCTTAAACACAAGAAACAAGTCTGTTTTCAAAAGAATATGTTGAATTTTAATTCCAACGAATTTGCTATTTATAAGAGAAGACAAGTAAGATTTATTAAACCTGTTCATATAAATAACTCTTTGGTTATGTGTAACTTCTGTTGTCAAAAAGGTCACATGAAAAGTGATTATTATGTGAGAAAAAATATGAAAAAAGGCATGAAATGCATGTGGATAGTTAGACATGATACTAACTCTAATAAGTAGGAGATATTGGTAAGATTGACGAGATTCTTGTTCATAATACTTTTTTGTAATTCTCTTTTGATGTTTCTGATGTTTTGAACTGAGTTTTTATTGATTTTTTACTGAATTTGTATGATGTCAAAAAAAAGTGAAAAAAGAATAATGCCGATCTCATGATGATTTGCTGTGATTGCTGTCATCTCTCTGTTTTTATTTGGATTATTGGATTTTCTGTTATTGTTGCTGGTTTTTGGTTGCGGGTTTTTACTCTCATCTTATGATGACAAAAAGGGGGAGAAATGGATACTATGTATAAGGGGGAGTTATTCTGAATTCATAAGTTTAGATCCATTGTGTGAGGGGGAGCTTATGCTTATATGCTCAATTTTTTTCTTTATTCCATCCATTGTTTTGTCATCATCAAAAAGGGGGAGAATGTTGACCTTGGTCCCTAGCTTTTGATGATTACAAAACAAATAGATGTTGCTAACATCTCCTCAAAGGCTTTTTCAGAAATGAAACAAATCAGGTTAAAAAATGAAGCACATTTGAAAAAGACAGAGTATGCTGAACCTCTTCGGACGCATGCTTCGGACGTCCGATAGGATCCTTCGAAGTCAACGAAACTATCGGACGCTGAATATGTCTCTACCGGATGTCCGATAGAAATAAGATAATTTCTCAAATCACTTTGTTTGCTGTCGAACGCACAAAAAGCTTGCACCGGACGTCCGAAAGAATTGAAGAAAATCTTTTAAACTCACTGCCTGCTGTCGAACGCATAAAACAGGGCTATCAGACGTCCGACACTCCAACGGCTAGTTGACTCTTCAGCTACTTTCTATCCGTTGGAAGCATTAATGAGGCACTTTCTTGATCCTATATAAATAGTGGTTGGTTAGATACTTCAAATAACTTTTGCACACTGAAAATACAAAAGATCTAGAATGATTTTAGTGAGAAAATACTCTTCAAAGAAGATTTGTAGTCTTAGTGGTGTGAGGTTCATTGTAAGCTTTTCATTTGTGAGTGAATATGTGACGGCCCCACTTCCCCCTAGGGCGTACCCCAGGGTTCAGCGGGTCGCCTGCCCAACTCTCGCCAGGACTCACTCACTATGGAACTCGAATCATGTATATACATCCATAGACAATAGATGCTCAAGTAAAAGATAAGAAACTTCTACACACCAGAAGTCTTCAAAGTTTTTACCATTCAAGTACAAACATCGAATATACAAGGGTTCTCATTCCTCATACAACCAGCCCGTGCCAAGCACTAGGGCGAGAACCATTACAAGGCCAAAGAACTAGATCAACTAGACTATACAGAACGCTCGTCCTTGCTCGCCTTCCCCTGCTAAGGAAAACAATTGACGTGGTATGAGCTAAAAAGCCCAGTGAGGTTCTATATATATAAACAAGTAATTAAACAAGGAACATTAGTCATGTAATAACATTTAATCCAGAAAACATGTTCAATTTAAAGCAATGATAATACATTCATTAAAAGGATACAGGCTCACGAGGAGCTATTTGTTTGTTCGTTCGTTCCCCTGACATTTCCCCTTATTCCTCCAATCGTTTGAAAATACATTTTTTGTAAGTAGAATCCCTCGTTCATCCTTTTGTTCGTTCATCCCCTTTTCCGGACGTTGACCGGACTCCACCCATCCGGACATTGGCCGGACTCCACCCATCCGGACGTAGCCGGACTACAAGGTAATACTCGAGTATACCAAATTCACCCAGGTCACCATATCGCCCGACCGAGTCCGCTTCTGGCTCGAGTCGATCGGTAACAAGAGCAAGGGCCCAGTTCAGCCAAAAGGCTTACATTCATGCGCAACTAGTATTTCAACATTTAATCACCGAAAATTTCATATTTATTTAGGTCGAGTGCGATAAAGTACACACTCACCTAGCAAAAGTTCATTTTAAAAATCATAGAAAACAAGTAACATTTAGTCAAATAGTCACAAATAATCACATAGATCCAACAATCCACATAGTCATACAAACAAAACGTATATAGAACACTCACCTATTTACGCACAATAACGTGCAAAATATCCTTCCGGATATTACCCTTAGTCACCAATGAAACCTATGGTTGAACAAGAGAGCATATTACAGTTTATCGAGCAAAACATTTAAGGGAAACAAAGAAACCCGACTAATTAGGAATGAAACGTGTAAAGATCACTTTCAAGTAAGTAGAGGGTTGTTTGAACCCAAGGATGAAAAATCATGTTTTAAAATGGAAAACCGGTCATGGTATTGGCTAAACAAAAGTATACAAGTTCAAATAGAAACCTAGCCCTCGAGCGAAAATTTGGGCAGCACGCCCTTTGTGTTTACCTAATTTTCCAGCCATTTCGGCTTCATTATTTTTCCTCAACCACAACCCAACATTACACATAAACAATTCAAGTCAAGAGCCGTTCCATAGGCTCACAATATCATAAGAATAAGAAATACAGTAATAACAAGTGCAGAAATTCAATTTAGCAAAAGACAGATTTGACGTATGAAAGCGGAAATAACTTATCCGAGGCTACGCTTATCGGATTAAGACATAACCTATGCCGTTTCGAAGCTAAGACTCAGGGCTACAATGTTCATGAAGGACATTTAGTCCAGTTTCTAATGTAACTTGGTCAAATGCTCGAATTACTAAACCAGAAACCAATTCGTCGGCTGTTTAAACGCAGAACACTGTAATGGACATATCTCGGAGTACACAAGTCCGAATCAGGTGTTCTTAGAGGCATTTGAAAGCTAATTCAGAATGCTACAACTTTCATGTTTTGGAAAAACACTAAATCAGAATGAATCCTATTCAAAAAACGGGATAAACTGGACTTAAGTGATCACACGGACTGCTTAGGAAATACTTAAAACAGTAAGGGTATTTTGGACTTTTCACATGCTACCAAGCTCAGATTGAGCTGAAATTTTACAGGTAACTAGAAAACATCATTCTCTATAACTTTCATGTTTTGGGTAAGAACTGATTCGGCCTCTAACATAGAGTACTAAAACCGGGCAGAAAGAGAAGAAATGAAAACCCAAATCTGGAAATTCATGCATTCAAGTGTTAATCCTCCATAAAATCACATCTTTAACCAAAAATTAAATGAACAAGGACCAAGATCAGACTTTATACCTCAAAAGCAAGGCTTGAATGAGTGATACTCCACCTCCTTTGAAAAAGTTTTAGTTCCACAAGCTTCCTAACTCACAACCCACACTTTAATCGGTTTAGAATTTGATTCTAGCACTTGGTTGGTGTAACTCAAGAAGAAAATTGTTTTCACTTGCTCTCCCTTTCTCTCTCTCTTTGGTCGGCCATGAAGAAGAAGAAATGAGGAAGATTAAGCTTAGTTTGTCTTATAAGAAGGTTGGAAAGATAAGAATTAATTCTAGCCACAAGTTTGGCTAACACTTGGCTCAACCTCAACCACACAATTTTCTCTTTCATCCCTTGCACTTGGGCCACAAATTTCGGCCAATAGGAGAGCCAAGAGGGGGAAGATATTTTGCTTTACTAGTGTTAAACTTGTATGGCAAGAAAGTGGTGGTCAAGTGATGGTTCAATTGGTAATACACGGTACACGTCGGTGTGACGCGTTTTCTCTTAAATCGCACGTACTAGGGTTTTTTTACTCCCTATTCCCTAACTTTTTATCATTGCTTCTAATCACATATTATTTCTCACTTAAAAGTCACTCTTAAGCACCAAATTTGATCCTTACTCGGTACCGGATAATTATACTGCGGTTACACGAAAAATCCGATTTCACCTTGAATTGAAAACGAATAGGAAAACCCTAATTTCCTATGGTCATTGGCACTTTTCTAGGGTGATTGAACCATGGATAACATGAAATAATAGTTACCAAATAATTTTCAAATAAAAGGGAATTTTTGAGAAAAAATACAAGAAATTTGCGAGTCCTCACAGAATACTTCATGAGTGTAGCTCTGTGAGGGTTGTCCTGAGGGATAGTAAAACGTCCTGGCTTGACCGAGTGGAGTTCGGGGCAAGGAGGAGGTGAACCTTCTTTTGTACACAAGAATGATTGTAATTCATCAACTTGAAGTAGCTTGTTTGAATTAACCTACAAGTTCAAGAGGAGTTGGGTAGTTAATTGGTTTGCTATTCTTTCATTTTTATTTACTTATTGTTACGTTTGAAATCTGTACTTTGTTTATCTCTTCTGCTCACAAGCACTTGTGCTTTCTCATCAACTGCTCCATTGTGTGGTGGCCTAGAAAAGAGGGTTGTTTTCGGGCTTAACAATGGTATTCGAGTCTTCTTTCGTAAAGGTATATAAGCTGAAATTTGGCCGAAACTCGTACCCTTGGAAAAATGAAAGTAGTGACCACTCGGAATATGTTTTCCTCGTCTTTTAGACTCAAATATGAATTCCAAAGTTTTAATTGCTTCTTTAGCAACACCAAAAGAGCGAGTATGAATTTTCTAGAGTTTGATGCGTAACATGAATCCTATCTAAATGAGTTTCATTTACTTGATCTTCTTGAAGCGAAACTCCTAAGTTTTGAACCCTGGTTGATTTCAAGCTTTTAGATGATATTGCATCGCAGATTTGGACTCTAACCAAGGAGTTACACCTGAACGTGATTTTGACAAGCACTAAATCTTTGGTGAGTGCTTCCAAATACATGATTGAACTTGATACTTGATTAAATTCTTTGCCAACGTAATCGGATAAGATTTGCTTGGTTTGGTCGGGCAAGTATGTACTTTATCGCACTTAACCTAACTCAACTAATCACTTGATATCCCATTCATGCTTGCACAAATGACTTGATTTGCATTGACCTGTACTTGTATTTGTACTTGTGCTTAATTTGTAAGTGTTGAGTGGCAGTATGTACCACATTCGATACGAGTGGGAGGTACCTCTCATTCCTGGTCTCCATATTTTTCCCTTGACTAAGTTGATTGGTCATCGACTATAGTAACTACTTGGGAACCCAAATCCAACCGGCTAGTTTATCGAGTCGAGCCGGCAAGCGCTTGGTTGATTAGATAACGAACTATAGGTCTCTTGCTTTGTCCAGTGGAGTAATATCTCCTCGACTAATCGGTATGCTCGAGTATTACTACCAGTGTTTAGTTGGTGTTCGAGCCCGGTAAGGGGTTGAATAGTGGATGGATTGGTGTGAAACGAAGCATTACTGGACTGGTTACGTTCCTTGAAAGTCGACGGAGTGTCAACTACTATTTGATCAAGCTATGGTGACACAATGGGAAATTGGCTCTTGAGAGCCATCTATATCCTTATACTTTGATTGTTACTCGTAGTGTTATTTTTTCTTTTCAAAAACTTTCCACTCGCTCATTTTGAGATTTCCTACTTGAAGTGTTATTGCTCATTTTTATGAACTTGTTATGCTCGCTATTTGCTACTTTGATACTTGCACTTTGAATAATGGTCAACTTGCTATTTGGAACCTCACTGAACTTTAGCTCACTCTATTCCGTTAAATTTGTTTTCCTTACAGGGAGTACGAGCGAGGGCATGAGACTGGTACAGGTTAGCATAGTCTAGTTTTTGGAAATTTTGCAAATGTACTCGCGCTAGTGCTCGATTAGGGCTGAATGTATCTGGAACTAATGTCTTTTGATATATTTGGAACTGTATGGATGATTAAAATAGAAATGAATGTGTTTGTACGTTCCAAATTTGGGATCTATTATTTCTTGTACTCTCGACGTTGAAATCTATTTTCTTGAAGTGAGTGAGTGAGTCCTAGCGAGAGTTGGGCAGGCGGTCTGCTAAACCTTGGGGTAAGCCTTAGGGGGAGGTGGGGTCGTCACAAATTCCTTATTAGAAACTCCATTCAAAACATCCATATTGAAGTGAAAAAATCTTCTATGCCAAATTCAGGTGTAATTACATGTAGCAGATAGACATTTAAATTTGTTGTGATCAAAATTTTCCAGATAAGCAACATAAATATCATTGTACCTCGTTTATTTGAAAACAACATTATAGTTGGCTTTCAAAATAAGACAATTATTCTTCTTAAACAAAACATACATATTTTTGTCACACAATTGATTTAAGCTAAGCAGATTATAATTCAGGCTATCAACAAGTAAAACATTTTTAATGAAGGTTTCTTGATCCTTACCAATATCTCCAATTCCTATCTCCAAATTTAAACTTACCACTATTCTTAACTTTCAATTTGATAAATAGTGAAATATCTCCTGTCATATGTCTTAAGCCTCCGCTATCTATAAACCATTTTGATCCTTTGGCATTATTCTTCACACATATCTGCATAAGAATTACATAATAACTTTTGGTATCCAAGATTTTTTGGGTCCCTGCTAGTTAGACAAAATTCTCAGTCCATACAGTAATCATTCCATTTCTGACATTTCTCTTCACATAGTAGGCATCGTGTGATACTTCAACTTTTAGGATCATCTTTTGTTTAGTCTCAAAGAGGATATTACATTTTCTTTAGTTTATTTTTATTTTAAAACATTATTTTGTTTTAAAGAAGAAACTAAAGTTATTTCTTTGGATTTGATTTAAAACCTTGTTTTATTTTAAAAGACTAGAAACCCTAAACATCTAATCAAAACTTTAGTTTCACTTCTGACTAACCGTTTTCTCAAATTTCTCATATTTTAACCGAAACCCGAAATTCAATTTATGGAATTGTAAAACCCCTCACGTTTTTCTTAAAAATCCCCTTTTATTTGGAACTTATGATTTTATAATAGCCCTACCACCCAATCACCCCACAATAAGTGCAAATGAACATGAAAGTAAATGTTTTCCCTTTCTATTTTTAAGTTAGAGCGAATTAGGATTTTCACATTTTTCCGTAGGATGACTATTCGATATGGAGTGAGGATCAAATTTGGTAGGTAAGAGCAGTTTTTGGATGAGAAAATATTATATGATTAGAAGTGATAATAATAAGTTAGTGATTAGAAGGCAAAAACCTTAGTATACGCGATTTAAGAAAAATCGGTTCAAACCGATGGGTATCGATCACTACCGATTGAACCCACCACTTCCCTACCACCACATACCCTTGATATTGTAGCAAAATATCTCCCTTATCCTCAGCCTTATAGCCGAAATTATTGACCCAAAATGGAAGGAAAAGAAAACAAAATTTTAGGTGGTTTTGATGGTGACAAGTGTTGGCCACCTATAGTTCCTTGACCAAGCCAATTTTCTTTGCTTCTTATCTTCACATTGGCTCCATTTCTTCACCATTTTCCCCTGGTTTGGCCAAACTTAAGGGAGAGAGAGAGAGAGCAAGAGAAACAACTTCAATCCATCTTGAGTTTGAACCATTTGAGTGAAAACAAGAAAAACTAAACCGATTAATCACTAGTTTGGGAGCTTGGGAAGCTTAAGGAACCAAAAATTTCAAGGGGAAGTGGAGGATCCTTCTTGCAAGCTCTTGTCTTGAGGTACAATGACTGATCAACCTTTCTTTCTCCATTAATCATGATTAAGTTGGGTATTAATGTTAGAATTGTGCTTATGATGCTTGTTTCAAATGGTTTTGATGATTGGAGTGACGACTTTTGAGTTAGGGTTTCTTGTGGGTTAGGTGTTATATGATGTATATATATCGTATATAACCTTGTAAAGGAGAAATTAGTGGTAGTTGTAAGGTAAAAATATGAATTATAGCTTGAATATAATAAAATTCCAGATTTCTGGAAATTGTAGCTTCAGTTCTGCCCGGTTCCAGTTCATTATGTTAGAGGCCGAATTAGGCTTAGCACAAAACATGAAAGTTGTATAGAATGATATTTTGTGATTTTATACAAAATCTTAGCTCAATCAGAGCAACGTATCCTATGAAAATATGAAAATACCCTGACTACCATAAGAGTAAAATCAGTGGACAGTTTTAACAGTACACTAAGTTGGTTGCATTTGTTCACCTTGATAAGTACTGAACTAGCTTTTAGTCAAAACATGAAAGTTTTATCCCTATGTTTTAGCTTTCCAACACAACTGAAAAAGCCCCAATCAGACTTCGGTATCCTGAGTTATTATCATTTACGTATAATGCGGTTAACTAGCCCGAATGTGAGATTTTGGTTCTGTAATCTGGACTTTTGACCTAGATACACTATGAACTGGACTGAGTGGTCTTATCAAAGTTGTATCACTCTATCTTAGTTTTGAAATAGTATAAATTTCACCCTACTCTGATAAGCATAGCTTCAGTTGTGTTCGTTACGCTAGGTGATGGCAAATCTGTCTTTTGATTTATGCCTTACATTTCATTTCCGGACATGTACCTAGTTTAATTTTGTATTTGTATGACTTTGAGCCTATTGAACGGCTATTGAAATGAGGTTATTTTATGTGTGACTTTGGGACTGTTTGAGGAAAATATTGAAGCCATAAATGGCTGGAAAATAGGTAAACACAAGGGACATGTCGCCAAAGTTTTACTAGAGGACTAACCTAGCCTTTGAAGTTCTAGTTCTGTATTTTGCAAATGTGACTTGAATACACTAAAAACTGGGTCGAGGTGTCTTCACGGAAGTTGTAACCTTTTGTTTAAGTTTCGAGACACTACCTAGTACATTTTGATTTGATAACCACAGCTCCAGTTATGGTCAAAAATCGTGTAACCTATTTTGTACCATTTTCATTTCCGCGCACGTACACGTGCATTTCTCAACCGTTTTTACCATTTTGGACCATTTAGGATTATTTTTGTTATTTTGTTACCATTTCAGCCGTTTCGGCCAATTTCAACATTCTTTTGGCCTTAACGTCATTTTTGACCGTTTTTTATTATTTTTGACCGTTTTTGACTATATTCGGCCGTTTAAGTTATAAACTGCTATTGTATGGTCGTTTCACTTATGTGTGTATATAATCTGTCAATACAGATTGTGAGGCTTTTGACGGTGACGGTCAAGCTCAGTGAATTGTATCGTTTTTCGTGCCAAGATTTATCAAGTGAGTAATTGGGTTGTTATTGATGTGGAATTGTTAAAGTGCTTTGTGTATGTTAAATGGGTACTTAGGCGAGGGTGTACTTTATCTCACCCGACCTAAGCCCATCCTTTGTTTTGATTTCCTATGTGAGAATACATGCCTTATGTTGAGTATCACCCTTTTGCTGTGTGCTGAGGAGTATGATTATATGACTTGAGTATCACCCTTTTGCTGTGTGCTGATGGGGGTGATTACATGACTTGAATTGAACCTCATTTGTTGTGTGCTATTTGGGCTAAGTACTTTATTGCATACTTTGTTGAGAGATACCATCTATTGAGAGATCGGATATCTCAGGGCTTGGTTCCAACCCGGTTCCAAGGGTAGACGAACTATTCGAGCCAATCGGAGCTTGGTCGAAGATAGTTCCATGCTAAACTTGGGATTTAGTTCTTTGTTAATGCTTTGACAAAAGTTAAGTTATTTTGTTTTGCTCGAGCTGCTATGTGCTATTGACTGGCCAGCGGGGGTTGATAAGGTGAACGGCGAAAGTTAAATGGAGTCTACGGACCATGAGTACTTTGGTTGATGGAATGTCAACAGGCGTTCAAGCTCGGGGAATTGAACTGGTTTTGAAGCCACCCGTATCCTACTATTGTGTTGTTACCTTTCTGTTATTGATGTGAAATATCCTGATTTATTTGTTTAATTATGTGAGTTTACATTTTTACCCCTGGTTATTCACTAAGCATATAGCTTACCCCATTCTATTTATTTTCCTTAGCAGGGGGCCGACGTAGGGATCACTCGGGAAGGTGTTTAGTATTTTGATTATAGATGAGTTGAACTTGTACTTGTTATAAGTTGACGAGTAAGATGTATATGGTTGTCGTGGTGGTTGTAATTATCCATTTTTCTAGGGTTTACTTTCTGGTACTCGTGGTATGTATGACTTGATGAACTAGTTTATGCAACTTTTGAAGCTGTAATAGAGTAAATAGAACTTTCTTTTAGCGTGGAATCTATTTTCTCATTTTAAGTATTGAGTCCTGGCGCGAGTTGGGCAGGCGTCCCGCCGATACCCTAGGGTTCGCCCTTGGAAGAAGTGGGGGCGTCACAGGTGGTATCAGAGCCTGCTTCGCGTGGTCTCTGCGCGAAGTGAGTTTGGGCTAAGCGATGAATAAGTATGAAGGACTAAGTGCTCGTTCGAACATAAGCTATGAATCATAAATGTTATAAACCTTAAATCTTTCTCATGGTATCTGAGAACCATAGATAGGTACATCAGGTAGGAATGTCGATTCTAGATAGTTTACTCTTGGAACTGGCCAGCTCGATATGTGAATTATCTTATTTCGGATTCTCGTACCTGAGTACTCCAAAGTTGTGCTTGAGACTTGCATTTTGGGAACATGAACAGGCTTTGTCTGGCTAGAGTGAGTACAAGATATCAACGGGCACCTTGGGAAGTGGAGTAGGAAACCAGACGGGGGTGATTTTCACTGAGTGTGGGACGACAAGTCGCGTTTTCTTTCGTTTTGCCCTTGCATTCTTCCTACATGTCATTTACTTGTGGTATGTTAATACCTACATATATAGTACTTGCTGCACTTGACTTTGTCTAACTTGAAATATCTCTTGGTGTATATGGTGCATTATATTGTGTATATGTCTCCTTGTGTATTTGGTGTGTTATATCTTGTTGTTTTAGTCAATTTACTGTGTTACATACTAAATCACCTTTTGAAAAAATGAGTACGAAATTCTTTGCAGGAGGGAAGATTGTGATACCCCAACTTTTAGGATCATCATTTGTTTAGTCTCAAAGAGGATACTACGGTTTCTTTAGTTTATTTTTATTTTAAAACATTATTTTGTTTTAAAGAAGAAACTAAAGTTATTTCTTTGGGTTTGATTTAAAACCTTTAGTCCGTTTGGATTAACTGTTTTTTGGGTTGTTTTTCAAAAACAGCACTGTAGCATTTCGTTTTTCAAATACAAGTCCGTTTGGATTAGTTATTTTTGGAGTTATTTTTCAAAAACTATATGAAAAACTTTTACTGTAGATGTTTTATGGATTATTTTTAGATGTATTTTTAAAACATATTTTCGAGTATTTTTATAATTTATAATTTTTTTATTTTTATAACAATATATATTTATATATTTATATAAAAATATATAAATGTATTATATTATGTATAATACATAATATAAATATATTTATAAATGTATAACTGTGTATTTGTGACGGCCCCACCTCCCCTTTGGGCGTACCCCAAGGTTCGGCGGGTCGCCTGCCCAACTCTCGCCAGGACTCAGTCGATCACTTCAGTTTCCAATTAAAATCGGAATAAAACCACAAGAATAAATAGGTAACTATCCAAAACTTAAAGCGGAACTTATATATACATTGTCATCCCAAAAGAGAGTATAAACATCGAATATACAAAGGTTCTCAATCCTTCATACGTCCAGCCCGTGCCAAGCACTAGGGCGAGAACCATTACAACAGAACTAAACTGGCTAGTCTATGCTCTCATCCTGCTCGCCGTCCCCTGTTAAGGAAAACAAAACTAAAGGGATGAGCTTGAAAGCTCAGTGAGGTTCCGAACACATATACAAGTAATAAACCCAATACATTAACCCATAATTCAAGAAAGCATTTACAATACAAAACGATAAACACAATCATTAAAAGGATACGTGCTCTCAAGGAGCTATTCATTCATTCGTTCATTCATTCATTCTCCTTTCATTCCCTTATACCTTCAATCATTTGAAAATGCATTTTTTTGTCAATAAAACCCCTCGTTCATTCATTCGTTCATTCATTTCATTCACCCCCTTCTCGGATATTGGTCAGGCTCCACCAGACTTCAAGGTAATACTCGAGTATACCAAAACGTTTACCCAGGTTACCAAATCGCCCGAACGAGTCCGCTTTTGGCTCGAGTTGACCGGTAACAAGGGGCAGTGGCCCGTTCAGCCCAAAAGGCTTACATTCATGCACAAGTAACGTTTCAATCATTAAATCGTTGAAAATTTCACGTTTCATTTAGGTCGAGCGCGATAAAGTACACGCTCGCCTAGAAAATTCGTTTTGGAAATCATTGGAAACGCGTAACACATTATCAAACAATAACAACAAGTCATGAAGTCAAGGAGAATATAACAAACAAGGAACACTCACCTATACAAGCAAAATAACGTCCAATTCCTCAATCACCAATGAAACCTAAAATTAAGCAAGAGAAAATATTACAAGTTATCTAGTAAATCAACTAGGTAAAATTAAAGGAAGTCCAACTAATTACTAGTAGGATGTATAAAGATGATTCTTAAGTGAAAAGAGGGTATTTGAATCTGTGGTCGGAAATAATTAGGGTTTCGTAATCCAAGCGAGAAACCAAATTCAAAAGGGTTATAAAATTTTCCAATGGAAATCCTTGAACTAACGACAAGTCGGAATCCAACTAGATAGGCTAAGAAATACTGTTTTCGGAATCGTTTATATGGTTCAAAATCATCTCATATTCAAGTAGATATTATAGACTAAATACCTTAATGAAATTCATGTAAAAGGGAGGACAAAATACCCAAGAAAAATCCTAAACCACTCCTCTTTATTTGGGTAAGAGTAAGTAAATATTTGGAGTTTCCAATTGAAGAAGGATCATGTTTTAAGATGGAAAAACAGTCATAGGATTTGCCAATCGAAAATATATAAGTTCAAATAGAAACTTAACTCTTAAGCGAAAATTTGGGCAGCACGCCCTTTGTGTTTACCTATTTTCCAGCCATTTATGATTTCATTATTTTTCCTCAACCAATCCCAAAGTCATACATATCATAGATTCAAGTCAATAACCATTCCATAGGCTCAAAACAATATAAGAACAAAAATTAAACTAATAACAAGTGCGGAAATGCAATCTAGCAAAAGACAGATTTGACGTGTGGTTGCGGAAAGAACACATCCGAGACTATGCTTATCAGATTGGGATGAATCTAATGCTGTTTCGAAGCTAAGACACTGGGCTACAATTTTCATGAAGATTACTTAGTCCAGTTTCCAATGCAACCTAGTCAAATTCCCAATTTACAGAACCAAAATCCAACTAGTCGGCTAATTAACCGCACTACCTTTAAATGGCTATCTCAGGTTACCAAGGTCCAATTAAGGTGTTCTTGGAGGTGTTTAAAAGCTAAGACAGAACACTACAACTTTCATGTTTTGGTCATTGGCTAAATCAGTACGGATCATAGTGAACAAACATGATTAACTGGATGAATTGTCGAACACGGGTCACTGGAATGCATCCTAGGGCAGCCAGAGTATTTTGCCCTTTTCTCAGTCTACGTTAATCTAATTGGGCTGATATTTTGTAGGAACCTATAAAATACTATTCTATACAACTTTGATGTTTTAGGCCAAGCCTAATTCGGCCTCTAACTATGAGTACTAAAATTGGGCAGAACTGAACTGAAATTTTCCAGAAATCTGGGATTCTTGCAATCAATTGCTAATTTCCTTATTTTTGGCTTGCTTCGCTACCTTAACTTCCCATATCAGATTATAAACATCAAAGCCCCAATTTTTAAGCACTAGAAAAATTATAGGAAAGCTGTAAAAATTCCAATAAAAATGGAAAATCATGATCCAAGCCTCTATTTCACCACATACATCAATAATTCAACCATATGTGACATATTTAGCAACTAATCGCGAATTTAATCGGAGAGTCAAGGTTCTAACATGTATACCTTTCCAAGAAGACTAGAAACAATTGTTTAAGGCCTTTGTTCCTCAAGAAAATTACACCGGTAGGTAGCCCTTGTGTTAGATAACAACTTAATCGGAGTAGATTTGTGCGAATAGAAGAAACTTTTCAAGATTTGGAGAAGAACAAGATGAACTCTCTTTGTCTCTCTCTCTCTCTCTTGTCTAGGCTATGGATCAGAAAAAATGAAGAAGAAAGGCTGTTCTTAGGGAGTTAAGAAGACAAGAAATTAAGATTAATCTAAGTCACAAGTTTGGTGTGACAGCCCCACTTTCCCCTAAGGCGAACCAAAGGGGTGAGCGGACTGCCTGCCCAGCTCTCGCCAGGACTAACGATGCAGACCAGAACTATCTATAGCGATCCGGAACTTACAAACGAGCGTAAACAAGTCAAAATGGTAAAATAACCCAAAATAAAAAAAATGAAATCCGGAGTCGGCCATGAATAGTAACCGACCCGTCAGAACCCAACCGAAATAGCTAACAAACATTCACATCTGAACTTTAGCGTTTACAAATCAAAATGACATACAAAAGTTTTCAAAAGTTAATATATACACATGGTTTGCCAAATCAAAAGAGAAAACGCCCCAAAAGTACACTTAGGGTTTTAATACATGAGCTATACAAAAGATATGTTCGACTAGCTCAATTTGGCAGCCATTTGTCAAATCCAGACCAAAAGGGGTTTATTTTCCTGTAAGGAAAACAAAAGGAACAGAAAGGGGTGAGCTTGCGCTCAATGAGGTACCAAACATATAGCAGAAAAATCATGGCATTTCATATTTTACAAAATCAGATACACATGCTAGATGTAAAGCAAAGGAACCAAGGATTCAAATCAGAAGGATACGGGTGGCTCTCAGGAGCCAAATTTCCAGCGCCGTACTTGATCCAAATCGGTTGACTCTCCGTCAACGTATATAGAACCAATGCGTCCGTAGACCCCTCTTTACACCGAATTCCGTCCACCAAACACCCCTTTACCGGGCCCGCTCACCGTAACCGAACAGAAATGGTAATACTCGAGTATACCTGGAATCAAGGGTCTCAATACCCAAAATCCCCGAACAGACTACCGTGGTTCGTTATCTAATCGTCCAGGCCCTTGCCGGCCCGACTCGAATAACTTAGCCACAGGATTGAGCTCATAGGTCATAGAAATCCGAACAGATGCAGACACAGATAACAGATTCAGATAGGCACTCAAAATTGGCATATGGACAGACAAGAGAACGAGTGTGATAAAGTACACCCTCGTCTCCAACAATTAAACAGATTGCAGAGCAAAAATCAAGTTAAACAGCAATGGAGGGGAGTGGTACACTCACCGGCTCAACTTCAAAAGTTTTCACTTCAGATTGACCTTAATCGCCAAGAAACCCTAAAATAATCAAAATAAACCAATTGAAGGTTTTACTTCCAGAATCGAGTAAACAGAATGCACATGTGAGGCTCGACTACTAGTCGTATGCCTCGCCAAATAATTACTAATGCAAGGGTGCAAAACATGATTTTCTTGGAAACGAAAAGGTAGCATGAAGACCTAGGCGCAAACAACCCAAAAGCCTTTCATTCTACCAAAAGGCAAACCCAACTTAAAGGAACCAAACGGCCTAGAAAATTGAGCAGCACTTCCCCTAAATTTCTTACTTTTCCAGCCATTAAGGCTTCATTCTATCCTCAAATCAGTCCCAACATCTCACACAAAATTCATCTCATTTCCCAAAAGCCGTTCACTAGGCTCAAAGTGGTACAAGTACAAAAGTTAACTAGGAAACAACCGAAATGAAAGCAAGCCCTAAAAGAGACTCGATAACGAGTCATAAATCAATGCCAACCACAACCCCAATAAGGTTTCATATGCATATATAAGCATCATAGGTAACCAGAAATTAAGAAATGGCTTTAACTTAGGCCTTAACAAAAAAAACGTATTTGACCTCATAATGCGGTAATGACACCACTTTCACTACGGTTATCGGATGGGGGTACAAGACCCACCGTTTCGAAGCTATGAAACAGGGCTACAACAATGTAGAAGGTCACTCAATCCAGTTCCTGGCCCAACTAGGTCAAAAATGCCAAACACTAAACCAGAATCACCAAAACAGGTTTGCAAAACACAGAAAACTGTAATCAGTATATCTCAGTACATACAAGTCCAAATGCCGAAATTCCAAAGGCATAAGTTAGCTAAGACATCCAGCTACATTTCATCAGAAGACACCAACTTCAAAATCCAAACCAATTCCAGTCAAAAGGGCCAATTACTATCGCAGTTTTCGCATTCTGATCAAAACAGAACAGCTACAGTAAAAACGGCATAACTCATTCTACACTCATCCAAATGATCTGAAATTTTACAGGCACCTCAAAAACATCAATACCTACAACTTTCATGTTTTGAGCAAAGTCTAATTCGGCCTCTAACCCAGTGATCTAAAACCGGACAGAATTGGGATTTTATGAACCCTAACTTTCCATTTTTCACACCAAATCCAAAATTGATTGCATTTAACCACAATTCACACTCACTAGAGTCATAACCCCTCATTATCAACCATCATAAACAACCACAACACCATGATCACATTAAACCAGAAAATTCCTCAAAAAAATAAAAACTTCACTAAATCAACTCAAACCAAGAAATAAATCACATAATCCACCACTTTGGCTCCCATTAGGCACAATTTAAACATCATTAAGTATAGGAGGAAGTGTAAGCTTCACTTACCTAGTAAACAAGAGAGAGGGAGATGTTGGACACCTTAGCTCTTCCAAAAACTTCACCAAACCAACCACTAACACCAACTAGAAAGATTTTATGGAGTGGAAACAACTTTAGTTGGTTGAGTTATGGAATTGGAGCAAGAGGAAATCAAGATTTGAAGAAGTTTTTTCTTCCTTTCTTGAGCTTGAGAGGGCCGGCCATAAGGAGGTAAGAAAGAGTGAATTTTGAGCAATTTTTTTGAGATATTTACTCAATTAGTCAAAAGGTCAAAATAGTGAATAGTAAATCATAAAGTCCAACCAATGTCATGGTGACACTTGTCACCCCCATAAATGCATCCTTATCTTTCTTTTTCCTCTCACATCAATCACTTCACATCCTCTACTTATCTCTTAACACCCGATAAATTTCACACAGTATCCGGAATTTAACCTAATTGGCCGAATTTTTCTGAACTTTTCGCACTAGTGGGTCCCACGTCCAATATATATTCTTAATTTTCCAAAAACTCTCCAAGGCTAGAAAAATCATCTAAAAACTATAACTGCTCATAAAATCCACCAAGAAAATATTTCTAAGCCAGAAAATGCAGAAAACATGCAATTAAGGGGGAAAACCCTAGGAAAAAAATATTAGGAAAATACGGGTTCTCACATTTGGCCAACACTTGGCTTAATTACAACCACAAAAATTTCTCTTTCTTCTCCTTGCATTTTGGCCACATATTTTGGTCAAGAGATAACCATGAGAGGGAAGATATTTTGCTCAATTAGTGATAAGCTTGTATGGCAAGAAAGTGGTGATCAAGTGGTGGTTAAATCAGTAGCGCGCAACGCCCGTCGGTCCAAGCCGTTTGTCCTTAAATCACATATACTTGGGTTTTTAACTTCTAATCACTAACTTATTATTATCACTTATAATCATATAATATTTCCTCATCCAAAAGTCACTCTTAAGCACCAAATTTGGTCCTCGCTCCGTACCGGATAATTACACGACGGATACACAAAAAACCCTATTTCACTTCAAATTGAAATTGGAAAGGAAAACCCTAATTTTCTATCATCATTGACACTTTTTCTAGGGTGATTAAGTAGCAATATGGTATAGAATAATAATTTCCAAATAATTTTCAAATAAAAGGAAATTTTCAAGAAATATGTAAGGAATTTGTAAGTCCTCACAGTATTATTATAAATGTATAATTTATAAATGAATATCATATAAATGTATAAATTATAAATGAATATCATATAAATGTATAAATGTATAAACTATAATTTCCAATTTTTGTATTATTATATTTATATACATTTATGCATTTATAATACATTTATATATTTCTAAATAAATATAAATCTATTATATTATATATAATACATAATATAAATATATTTATAAATATATAAATTATAAATGAATATCATATAAATGTATAAATTATAAATTACAATTTATAATTTTAGAATTTTATATTTATATACATTTATGCATTAATAATACATTTATAAATATTTATAAATAAATATATTTATATATTTATATAAATATATGTAAATGTATTATAAATGTATTATATTATATACAATATATAATATAAATATTTTTATAAATGTATAAATTATAAATGAATATTATATAAACGTATAAATTGTAATTTATAATTTATAATTTTTATATTTTTTATTTATATACATTTATAAATAAATATATAAATATATTTATTTATAAATATAATTATATATTTTTGTAAATACATTTATAAATAAATATTTATATATATTTATAAATAAAAATTTATATATTTATAAATAAAAATTTATATATTTATAAATAAAAATTTATATATTTATAAATAAAAATTTATATATTTGTAAATAAAGATTTATATATTTATAAATAAAAATTTATATATTTATAAATAAAAATTTATATATATTTATAAATAAATATTTATATATATTTATAAATAAATATTTATATATATTTACAAATAAATATTTATATATATTTACAAATAATATTTATATATATTTACAAATAAATATTTATATATATTTATAAATATATAAATGTATTATATTATATATAATACATAATCTAAATGTATTTATAAATGTATAAATGTATGTTACAATAAATGTGTATAAATTGTAAATGAATATTATATAAATGTATAAATTAATATATTATAAATATAAATTAATATTATGTATAGGTGTATCAATATAATAAATATAAATGTATAAAGGTATCCATATTATGTGTAAATGCATAATTAATATTATGTATATTAATATAAATGTATAAATATATTATATTATATATAATACATAATATAAATGTATATTATAAATATCCAAAACATATATTATGTATATATTAAATATATAATATTAAATATATAATATTTTTAAATTTGTATAATTACATATTTATATTATATATAATTTATATAATACATAATATTTATATAAATATATTATAGAAATATAAATTAATATAATATATATATCCTATACATAACAAATTATTTTGTTACCATTCCACCCGTTTCGGCCAATTTCGACATTCTTTTGGCCTTAACGTCATTTTTGACCGTTTTTTATTATTTTTGACCGTTTTCAACTGTATTCGATCGTTTAAGTTATAAACTGCTATTGTATGGCCGTTTCACTTATGTGTATATATAATCTGTCAATGCAGATTGTGAGGCTTTTGACGGTGACGGTCAAGCTCAGTGAATTATATCGTTTTTCATGCCAAGCTTTATCAAGTGAGTAATTGGGTTGTTATTGATGTGGAATTGTTAAAGTGCTTTGTGTATGTTAAATGGGTACTTAGGCAAGGGTGTACTTTATCTCACTCGACCTAAGCCCATCCTTTGTTTTGATTTCCTATGTGAGAATACATGTCTTATGTTGAGTATCACCCTTTTGCTGTGTGTTGAGGAGGGTGATTACATGACTTGAGTATCACCCTTTTGCTGTGTGCTGATGGGGGTGATTACATGACTTAAATTGAACCCCATTTGCTGTGTGCTGTTTGGGCTAAATACTTTGTTGTGTACTTTGTTGAGAGATACCATCTATTGAGAGATCGGATATCTCAGGACTTGGTTCCAACCCAGTTCCAAGGGTAGACGAACTGTTCGAGCCAGCCGGAGTTTGGTCGAAGATAGTTCTATGCTAAACTTGGGATTTAGTTCTTTGTTAATGCTTTGACGAAAGCTAAGTTATTTTGTTTCGCTTGAGCTGCTGTGTGCTGTTGACTGGCCAGCGGGGGTTGATAAGGTGAATGGAGAAATTTAAGTGGAGTCTACGGACCATGAGTACTTTGTTGTCGGAGTGTCAACAGGCGTTCAAGCTCGGGGAATTGAACTGGCTTTAAAGCCACCCGTATCCTACTATTGTGTTGCTACCTTTCTGTTATTGATGTGAAATATCCTTATTTACTTGTTTAATTATGTGAGTTTACATTTTTACCCCTGGTTATTCACTAAGCATATAGCTTATCCCATTATATTTGTTTTCCTTAGCAGGGGGCCGATGCGGGGACTACTCGGGAAGGTGTTTAGTGTTTTGATTATAGACGAGTTGAACTTGTACTTGTTATAAGTTGACAAGTAAGATGTATATAGTTGTCGTGGTGGTTGTAGTTATCAGCTTTTCTAGGGTTTACTTTCTGGTACTCGTGATATGTATGACTTGATGAACTAGTTTATGAAACTTTTGAAGCTGTAATAGAGTAAATAGAACTTTCTTTTAGCGTGGAATCTATTTTCTCATTTTAAATATTGAGTCCTGGCGCGAGCTGGGCAGGCGTCCCGCCGATACCCTAGGGTTCGCCCTTGGGAGAAGTGGAGGCGTCACACATCGGGTTTGTTTGGATAGGAGTTTATTTGGATGATTTATTTGAGATAATTACTGTATTGCTTTTTGTGATGTGATGTATGTGAGATAAAAAGGTAATTGAAATTTGTGAAGCAAATTATTTTATCTGAAATCATGTCAATTCAAATAAACCCATTGTTTTCATGTCCATATTGACAGTAGTAACCACAAATTTTGTCAATATTTCTTACATGAGATTTGAAAAGGTATAAACCAACTTTTTTGTAAATGGTGAAATTTCTGATAATTTGAGAAACATCATATCTTTTTTTTGTGAAAAACTTTGTTTCTTTATTTTCAACAAAAAACTTAGTTCATTCATTCTGTTTTTCAAGTTACTCTATTTGTTTTTCAAATTTTTTTAAAACATGATTTTTTTTATCAAATCTTTTGTTCAAATCAGTTATGGTCTTTTTGAAATTAGCATTTTTTTTGCTTGAGTTTCTGATGTTCCTGAAAAAGTTTTACATTTTCATCAATCAAACTCATAATTTTAGCATTCAGTTCTTTGTTTTTGGCAACTGATTCCTTTAGACTGTCATGCATTATAAGTATAATAGATTCGACACTATTGACCTCTTCATTTTCGTCACTAAAATTATAATCAGAGATTACCTGATCATCTCCTAATGCCATAAAAGTCATTGTACAGCTTCAGCTTTCTCCTCAATTTCACCATCAGAGTTGCATTCATTCCAAATTAGCTGATAGTTTGTGAAGTATTATTTTCTTTCTCCTTTGAAGTCCTTTTTTCGTTTTGTTTAGATATTCATTTGCACAGTGACCAGGCTATCCACATTCAAAGCATTTATCAGTCTATTTTCTTGGTCTTTCTTGTCTTCCTTTTCCTTTAAAAGATGTTGAAGCAGATGCATTATTGTTTGTGACTGCTCCTGTTCTCATTTTTTTCTTGTTTGAGATCAAGGTTCCGATACTCTTAGTGATAAGAGCCATATCTTTATCATCGAAATCTTCTTCAATTTTAGCAATTGATGTAGAATCATCATCTTCTTGAGCAGATCTGAGAGCAATGTTTCTTTTCGTTCTGGCTTCTTCTTCAGCCTACAATTTAGATTTTAATTTGAGTTCATAAGAAGTGAGTGAATTTATCAAGGACTCTATAGGAACAGAAATTAAGTCCTTAACCCCTTTAATAGTAGTGGTTTTTGTCTCCCACTTCTTTGATAGTGTATTGAGTATATTTTTTGTTCTTCTCACCAAGTGAATATTCCTTACCAAGAGTTTCAAGACCCTTAATGATGTCATTATACTTGTAATACATTTTATCAATAGTTTCATGAGATTTCATCTTAAATGATTTATATTTGTTTACTAGAAATGATTTTTTTCCATTTTCTGACATCATTACTACCTTCATGGATTTCTCTGAATTTATCCCAAATTTTCTTGGCAAACTTGCAACCTTTTACATGTGTAAATTCATTATCATCAAGAGCATTATATAATACATTCATTGCTTTAGCATTTAAAGTAAGATGCACTTTGTCTTCTACATTAGCATCCAGAATTGTTGCTTCATATGGTCCTTCAGTGACAAAGTTCCAAAGTTCTATGAATTGAATAAAGTTCTCCATTCTTTCTTTCCAACTAATGAAATTGACACCATTGAATATGGGTGGTCGTGTTACTGATTGTCTTCTCAAAAAGAGAGCATTGTTGGCTGCCATTTCTTTTCTTAAAGCCGTGAAGCTTAATCTATAGAGTCTCAGGGGCAACCTCAAAAGGGCGGTTGAATTAAGTTGTCCTTTAAAAACAAATAAGTAGAGTTTTAACCCTCCCTTTTTACTATTTTTTGTAACAAGATCGGATTAGATGAAAATACAAGTATATAATAGATATAGCAATGAACATTAAGACACATAAAGTAAAATGGTCCAGTACAAGGTTGAAGCACACTTCAACTTGTATTAATAATAACCAGCTCCTTCAAGGTAGAAGAGTATAGTACATTTTGTACATGAATTCGGATCACTTAAGTTCAACCACAGCACTTAACTTGGTGAACATAAGTTTTACAACTTCCAATCCTATCCAAACTACAAAAGTACTTGCTCAATCTCATTAAGAAGAGCTTTACAATCACTTGGCACATAAACAAGGCTAACTAACTGTTTTTGCTTGATCATAAACAAGACTGCTATATAGACAAAGAAAAAGATACTTTTCAATTAACAATAACTTCAAAATTAATGATTGCTTAACTAGACGTTGTAATGTTCAGACAATCATCGAGTGCCCTATCTTGCATTCTATCTTCCAATAAACAAGTTCCTTGGAAAGTGCCTTTAGGATAGTTAGAACTTTATTTCATACATCCTATCTTTTTTCCTCATAGTTATAAATCAAGGGCTTAGTTACACCAACACATCAGACACTCCAATCTTGTGTCCTAATTTCCTTTCGCTGGGTTTAGGCATGTCAATGGATAGGGTCTGGGTTGGATCTTTTTGATCCAAATCCAAACCCATTTAATTTAGTTAGATCCAGACCTAGATCCAAACCCTTTTGGGTCTGACAAAGTAAGTCAATACCCAAACCCTTATGGATCTGGGTATCCATGGGTATTTTTTGAACATACTAAAGTAAAAATGTAATTAAAATATATAGAGTTCATAAATAATATAAATACCATCCAATTTTTAATTTCAAATAATAAAATTAACATTCAACAAGTTGAATGCAACATTGTGAACTGAAAGAAAGAATTATTATTAACTGCTTCTATATATTTTCAAAAATTCAACTGCATCCAATCCAATATTTCATTTGTTTGCCTTTACCTTTTCTCCTTTTCTTGAAAAAGTTTGTACCAATTACAATGACAACTAAGATTACTTTTTAAAAAAGAAAACAACCATAACATATATAAATATTTAGGCTTATTAAATAAATGTAATTTTGTACCTCTTTTCTTATTTAAACCTCAATGTTGGTAAATGTCTTGCAATCCAACATTAAAATAGTGAATTAGATAAAAGTCATTTCACTAGGGACCGATGGCAAATAAATAATAGAATAAGAAAATTTATAAACACTTACTCTTTTTTTTTATTCAATTCAATCATCAGTAATCACTAATATTTCAACCATATCTAGAAGCAATTTGGCACGAGTTTTATCAATCACCTAACTATCAACACTAAATGCAGATTTTGATGCCATAAAATCTTACAGTATTTGTGGCGACCCCACTTCCCCCTAAGGCGAACCAAAGGGTTGGCGGGCCGTCTGCCCATCTCTCGCCAGGACTCACGCAAGCATTTTAACCCAAATCTTTTCAAAGAATAACCTAATCTATTACAAAACAATTTTCCCCGAATAATTCATCACTAAAACCACATTAACTTCAAATATAGCAGCGATATAAATAGCCATTTGAGGCTCTTAAACGTCCCACGTGCTACATACTAAAGATATGAAGTCGTACCAATCCGAATAGATAAATACATAAATCCATAATACAAACTTACAAGCCAAACATTCGAAATAAGGTTTTCACATTTTCCAGCTTCAAGTGACAATCCAAAATGAAAGTACATTATCCCAATTAGCACATTACAGCCCACAGAATAAGTCATAGTATTCAAATACAATCCAAAAGGGAAAACATAAGTAAGCATCCAGCTTTCAGTTTCCAGAACCTGTTAAGGAAAACAATAAACGTGGGGTGAGCTAAAGCTCAGTGGTGCCCCAAAACATGCAATCACGTAATAACAAACAGCGGTTAATAACATAGCAAATTTAAACAGTTAGGAAAGCGGATAATAGCACAAGGTAGGATACGTGGGTTCTCAAGAGCCATTTTCCTCGCTTGATCACCATTTATCGTAGTTGACCCTCCGTCAACTCTCACTACTTATAATCCATGTAGAACGTCTCATTTTGAAACCTAACAAGTCACCATTCATACCCCTGTCCCGGGCCCGCACACCGACTAAGGACGCAATATACTCGAGATATACCCGTAGATGATTGGTCGAGGGATTCACCCAATGACGTTATTGTAGTTAGATTCACGCGTCGAGGGATTCACCCAACGACGTAACTACATTTAGATTCATGGTAGTTGGATTCACGCGTCGAGGGATTCATTCACGCGTCGAGGGATTCACCCAACGACGTAACTACATTTAGATTCATGGATTAACGAGAAAATGATTCACGCAAGTCACCACTCGAACGGCTAGTGCGATAAAGTACACACTGCTCACTTCGATGGATCAAAAACTAGTTTTGCACGTATCACATTTCAAGTCAAGAAAGCACCTTAATCAAGTAGGAATTAAACAAGCAGGGACACTCACCAAAAGTGGAGTTCAGATATCAAGTTGGAAATCGAATTCCGCGTCCTCGAAATATCCTAAAAACCAAAATTTGAAACTATGAGTTTCTACTCAGTTTTTAAGCTTATAGACATTGAAGTATATCTAATATACTATTAATTTACTTTCCCTTAGAAAAATCAAGAATCTTTTTAGATTGAAACTTGACAAAAGTAGAAGAGATGTTTCTTATAGTTTTCCTTGAGTTACTTCTCTTATAAAAGGGTAACTAGTATTATTTTCTTGAAATAAGTCGACAAATCTCTTAATATCAATGTTAGAAAGTTACTTTGAACATTTATTTAAAGTTACGGCCTTTGCAAAAATTATCCCTAAAAACTATTTTTCCTAAAATAGGGTTTCTTGCCGAGCAAGTTTCCCAGGCTTTTCACTAAAATTAGTAAAACTCGTATTTTGGAACTTTTCCTATAGTTAACTAGCTAAGAACAATACTTAATGAAAAGAAAAGGAATAATACTTAGGGTTTTCAAAAGCTATAGGATTTATTTACTATAGCTATCAAGGCTAGTTTGAGCTAAAGGAAATTATCGGTTTGGAAAGTTTTAGGCGAAACACTAGATATTGAGTTTTTATAATCTAATACTAGCTGGAAAATATTTTTGATTAATTTGATCACAGTTACTCGAGTTCGCAAGGTCGATACAATTTCCACAGCTCTGATCCCGTTTCGAAATCATATTATGGATCAAAATATGGCAAAAACCACATAGCAAATTACTAGGGCTTCGTCAATCATTAGCCCTAGATTTCAACAGATGCATTTCTGATAAAAATAAAATGAATGACCAAGGCTTCATCAATCATTAGCACTTGGTTTCAGCAAGCTCATCATGAACAAATAAAAGTAAGGCCTCCAAGACATTCCAGCAATTAAATTCCATCATCCAGTAATACTTATAAAATCATTCCAATGGCCAAGGGCTTCATCAATCATTAGCCCTTGACAACATCAATCACTTCCAACCACAATTTAATCAAGAATTTAAACCACAAGTAAGCTACAAGTTCAATCCAAATCAAAATTTAGTTTCACGAAGAAACAGGACATTCATACAAAATAGTCTACTTTGAGGATTCACCGATAGCAATACCCAAGAAAAATCCTAAACCACTCCTCTTTATTTGGGTAAGAGTAAGTAAATATTTGGAGTTTCCAATTGAAGAAGGATCATGTTTTAAGATGGAAAAACAGTCATAGGATTTGCCAATCGAAAATATATAAGTTCAAATAGAAACTTAACTCTTAAGCGAAAATTTGGGCAGCACGCCCTTTGTGTTTACCTATTTTCCAGCCATTTATGATTTCATTATTTTTCCTCAACCAATCCCAAAGTCATACATATCATAGATTCAAGTCAATAACCATTCCATAGGCTCAAAACAATATAAGAACAAAAATTAAACTAATAACAAGTGCGGAAATGCAATCTAGCAAAAGACAGATTTGACGTGTGGTTGCGGAAAGAACACATCCGAGACTATGCTTATCAGATTGGGATGAATCTAATGCTGTTTCGAAGCTAAGACACTGGGCTACAATTTTCATGAAGATTACTTAGTCCAGTTTCCAATGCAACCTAGTCAAATTCCCAATTTACAGAACCAAAATCCAACTAGTCGGCTAATTAACCGCACTACCTTTAAATGGCTATCTCAGGTTACCAAGGTCCAATTAAGGTGTTCTTGGAGGTGTTTAAAAGCTAAGACAGAACACTACAACTTTCATGTTTTGGTCATTGGCTAAATCAGTACGGATCATAGTGAACAAACATGATTAACTGGATGAATTGTCGAACACGGGTCACTGGAATGCATCCTAGGGCAGCCAGAGTATTTTGCCCTTTTCTCAGTCTACGTTAATCTAATTGGGCTGATATTTTGTAGGAACCTATAAAATACTATTCTATACAACTTTGATGTTTTAGGCCAAGCCTAATTCGGCCTCTAACTATGAGTACTAAAATTGGGCAGAACTGAACTGAAATTTTCCAGAAATCTGGGATTCTTGCAATCAATTGCTAATTTCCTTATTTTTGGCTTGCTTCGCTACCTTAACTTCCCATATCAGATTATAAACATCAAAGCCCCAATTTTTAAGCACTAGAAAAATTATAGGAAAGCTGTAAAAATTCCAATAAAAATGGAAAATCATGATCCAAGCCTCTATTTCACCACATACATCAATAATTCAACCATATGTGACATATTTAGCAACTAATCGCGAATTTAATCGGAGAGTCAAGGTTCTAACATGTATACCTTTCCAAGAAGACTAGAAACAATTGTTTAAGGCCTTTGTTCCTCAAGAAAATTACACCGGTAGGTAGCCCTTGTGTTAGATAACAACTTAATCGGAGTAGATTTGTGCGAATAGAAGAAACTTTTCAAGATTTGGAGAAGAACAAGATGAACTCTCTTTGTCTCTCTCTCTCTCTCTTGTCTAGGCTATGGATCAGAAAAAATGAAGAAGAAAGGCTGTTCTTAGGGAGTTAAGAAGACAAGAAATTAAGATTAATCTAAGTCACAAGTTTGGTGTGACAGCCCCACTTTCCCCTAAGGCGAACCAAAGGGGTGAGCGGACTGCCTGCCCAGCTCTCGCCAGGACTAACGATGCAGACCAGAACTATCTATAGCGATCCGGAACTTACAAACGAGCGTAAACAAGTCAAAATGGTAAAATAACCCAAAATAAAAAAAATGAAATCCGGAGTCGGCCATGAATAGTAACCGACCCGTCAGAACCCAACCGAAATAGCTAACAAACATTCACATCTGAACTTTAGCGTTTACAAATCAAAATGACATACAAAAGTTTTCAAAAGTTAATATATACACATGGTTTGCCAAATCAAAAGAGAAAACGCCCCAAAAGTACACTTAGGGTTTTAATACATGAGCTATACAAAAGATATGTTCGACTAGCTCAATTTGGCAGCCATTTGTCAAATCCAGACCAAAAGGGGTTTATTTTCCTGTAAGGAAAACAAAAGGAACAGAAAGGGGTGAGCTTGCGCTCAATGAGGTACCAAACATATAGCAGAAAAATCATGGCATTTCATATTTTACAAAATCAGATACACATGCTAGATGTAAAGCAAAGGAACCAAGGATTCAAATCAGAAGGATACGGGTGGCTCTCAGGAGCCAAATTTCCAGCGCCGTACTTGATCCAAATCGGTTGACTCTCCGTCAACGTATATAGAACCAATGCGTCCGTAGACCCCTCTTTACACCGAATTCCGTCCACCAAACACCCCTTTACCGGGCCCGCTCACCGTAACCGAACAGAAATGGTAATACTCGAGTATACCTGGAATCAAGGGTCTCAATACCCAAAATCCCCGAACAGACTACCGTGGTTCGTTATCTAATCGTCCAGGCCCTTGCCGGCCCGACTCGAATAACTTAGCCACAGGATTGAGCTCATAGGTCATAGAAATCCGAACAGATGCAGACACAGATAACAGATTCAGATAGGCACTCAAAATTGGCATATGGACAGACAAGAGAACGAGTGTGATAAAGTACACCCTCGTCTCCAACAATTAAACAGATTGCAGAGCAAAAATCAAGTTAAACAGCAATGGAGGGGAGTGGTACACTCACCGGCTCAACTTCAAAAGTTTTCACTTCAGATTGACCTTAATCGCCAAGAAACCCTAAAATAATCAAAATAAACCAATTGAAGGTTTTACTTCCAGAATCGAGTAAACAGAATGCACATGTGAGGCTCGACTACTAGTCGTATGCCTCGCCAAATAATTACTAATGCAAGGGTGCAAAACATGATTTTCTTGGAAACGAAAAGGTAGCATGAAGACCTAGGCGCAAACAACCCAAAAGCCTTTCATTCTACCAAAAGGCAAACCCAACTTAAAGGAACCAAACGGCCTAGAAAATTGAGCAGCACTTCCCCTAAATTTCTTACTTTTCCAGCCATTAAGGCTTCATTCTATCCTCAAATCAGTCCCAACATCTCACACAAAATTCATCTCATTTCCCAAAAGCCGTTCACTAGGCTCAAAGTGGTACAAGTACAAAAGTTAACTAGGAAACAACCGAAATGAAAGCAAGCCCTAAAAGAGACTCGATAACGAGTCATAAATCAATGCCAACCACAACCCCAATAAGGTTTCATATGCATATATAAGCATCATAGGTAACCAGAAATTAAGAAATGGCTTTAACTTAGGCCTTAACAAAAAAAACGTATTTGACCTCATAATGCGGTAATGACACCACTTTCACTACGGTTATCGGATGGGGGTACAAGACCCACCGTTTCGAAGCTATGAAACAGGGCTACAACAATGTAGAAGGTCACTCAATCCAGTTCCTGGCCCAACTAGGTCAAAAATGCCAAACACTAAACCAGAATCACCAAAACAGGTTTGCAAAACACAGAAAACTGTAATCAGTATATCTCAGTACATACAAGTCCAAATGCCGAAATTCCAAAGGCATAAGTTAGCTAAGACATCCAGCTACATTTCATCAGAAGACACCAACTTCAAAATCCAAACCAATTCCAGTCAAAAGGGCCAATTACTATCGCAGTTTTCGCATTCTGATCAAAACAGAACAGCTACAGTAAAAACGGCATAACTCATTCTACACTCATCCAAATGATCTGAAATTTTACAGGCACCTCAAAAACATCAATACCTACAACTTTCATGTTTTGAGCAAAGTCTAATTCGGCCTCTAACCCAGTGATCTAAAACCGGACAGAATTGGGATTTTATGAACCCTAACTTTCCATTTTTCACACCAAATCCAAAATTGATTGCATTTAACCACAATTCACACTCACTAGAGTCATAACCCCTCATTATCAACCATCATAAACAACCACAACACCATGATCACATTAAACCAGAAAATTCCTCAAAAAAATAAAAACTTCACTAAATCAACTCAAACCAAGAAATAAATCACATAATCCACCACTTTGGCTCCCATTAGGCACAATTTAAACATCATTAAGTATAGGAGGAAGTGTAAGCTTCACTTACCTAGTAAACAAGAGAGAGGGAGATGTTGGACACCTTAGCTCTTCCAAAAACTTCACCAAACCAACCACTAACACCAACTAGAAAGATTTTATGGAGTGGAAACAACTTTAGTTGGTTGAGTTATGGAATTGGAGCAAGAGGAAATCAAGATTTGAAGAAGTTTTTTCTTCCTTTCTTGAGCTTGAGAGGGCCGGCCATAAGGAGGTAAGAAAGAGTGAATTTTGAGCAATTTTTTTGAGATATTTACTCAATTAGTCAAAAGGTCAAAATAGTGAATAGTAAATCATAAAGTCCAACCAATGTCATGGTGACACTTGTCACCCCCATAAATGCATCCTTATCTTTCTTTTTCCTCTCACATCAATCACTTCACATCCTCTACTTATCTCTTAACACCCGATAAATTTCACACAGTATCCGGAATTTAACCTAATTGGCCGAATTTTTCTGAACTTTTCGCACTAGTGGGTCCCACGTCCAATATATATTCTTAATTTTCCAAAAACTCTCCAAGGCTAGAAAAATCATCTAAAAACTATAACTGCTCATAAAATCCACCAAGAAAATATTTCTAAGCCAGAAAATGCAGAAAACATGCAATTAAGGGGGAAAACCCTAGGAAAAAAATATTAGGAAAATACGGGTTCTCACATTTGGCCAACACTTGGCTTAATTACAACCACAAAAATTTCTCTTTCTTCTCCTTGCATTTTGGCCACATATTTTGGTCAAGAGATAACCATGAGAGGGAAGATATTTTGCTCAATTAGTGATAAGCTTGTATGGCAAGAAAGTGGTGATCAAGTGGTGGTTAAATCAGTAGCGCGCAACGCCCGTCGGTCCAAGCCGTTTGTCCTTAAATCACATATACTTGGGTTTTTAACTTCTAATCACTAACTTATTATTATCACTTATAATCATATAATATTTCCTCATCCAAAAGTCACTCTTAAGCACCAAATTTGGTCCTCGCTCCGTACCGGATAATTACACGACGGATACACAAAAAACCCTATTTCACTTCAAATTGAAATTGGAAAGGAAAACCCTAATTTTCTATCATCATTGACACTTTTTCTAGGGTGATTAAGTAGCAATATGGTATAGAATAATAATTTCCAAATAATTTTCAAATAAAAGGAAATTTTCAAGAAATATGTAAGGAATTTGTAAGTCCTCACAGTATTATTATAAATGTATAATTTATAAATGAATATCATATAAATGTATAAATTATAAATGAATATCATATAAATGTATAAATGTATAAACTATAATTTCCAATTTTTGTATTATTATATTTATATACATTTATGCATTTATAATACATTTATATATTTCTAAATAAATATAAATCTATTATATTATATATAATACATAATATAAATATATTTATAAATATATAAATTATAAATGAATATCATATAAATGTATAAATTATAAATTACAATTTATAATTTTAGAATTTTATATTTATATACATTTATGCATTAATAATACATTTATAAATATTTATAAATAAATATATTTATATATTTATATAAATATATGTAAATGTATTATAAATGTATTATATTATATACAATATATAATATAAATATTTTTATAAATGTATAAATTATAAATGAATATTATATAAACGTATAAATTGTAATTTATAATTTATAATTTTTATATTTTTTATTTATATACATTTATAAATAAATATATAAATATATTTATTTATAAATATAATTATATATTTTTGTAAATACATTTATAAATAAATATTTATATATATTTATAAATAAAAATTTATATATTTATAAATAAAAATTTATATATTTATAAATAAAAATTTATATATTTATAAATAAAAATTTATATATTTGTAAATAAAGATTTATATATTTATAAATAAAAATTTATATATTTATAAATAAAAATTTATATATATTTATAAATAAATATTTATATATATTTATAAATAAATATTTATATATATTTACAAATAAATATTTATATATATTTACAAATAATATTTATATATATTTACAAATAAATATTTATATATATTTATAAATATATAAATGTATTATATTATATATAATACATAATCTAAATGTATTTATAAATGTATAAATGTATGTTACAATAAATGTGTATAAATTGTAAATGAATATTATATAAATGTATAAATTAATATATTATAAATATAAATTAATATTATGTATAGGTGTATCAATATAATAAATATAAATGTATAAAGGTATCCATATTATGTGTAAATGCATAATTAATATTATGTATATTAATATAAATGTATAAATATATTATATTATATATAATACATAATATAAATGTATATTATAAATATCCAAAACATATATTATGTATATATTAAATATATAATATTAAATATATAATATTTTTAAATTTGTATAATTACATATTTATATTATATATAATTTATATAATACATAATATTTATATAAATATATTATAGAAATATAAATTAATATAATATATATATCCTATACATAACAAATTATTTTGTTACCATTCCACCCGTTTCGGCCAATTTCGACATTCTTTTGGCCTTAACGTCATTTTTGACCGTTTTTTATTATTTTTGACCGTTTTCAACTGTATTCGATCGTTTAAGTTATAAACTGCTATTGTATGGCCGTTTCACTTATGTGTATATATAATCTGTCAATGCAGATTGTGAGGCTTTTGACGGTGACGGTCAAGCTCAGTGAATTATATCGTTTTTCATGCCAAGCTTTATCAAGTGAGTAATTGGGTTGTTATTGATGTGGAATTGTTAAAGTGCTTTGTGTATGTTAAATGGGTACTTAGGCAAGGGTGTACTTTATCTCACTCGACCTAAGCCCATCCTTTGTTTTGATTTCCTATGTGAGAATACATGTCTTATGTTGAGTATCACCCTTTTGCTGTGTGTTGAGGAGGGTGATTACATGACTTGAGTATCACCCTTTTGCTGTGTGCTGATGGGGGTGATTACATGACTTAAATTGAACCCCATTTGCTGTGTGCTGTTTGGGCTAAATACTTTGTTGTGTACTTTGTTGAGAGATACCATCTATTGAGAGATCGGATATCTCAGGACTTGGTTCCAACCCAGTTCCAAGGGTAGACGAACTGTTCGAGCCAGCCGGAGTTTGGTCGAAGATAGTTCTATGCTAAACTTGGGATTTAGTTCTTTGTTAATGCTTTGACGAAAGCTAAGTTATTTTGTTTCGCTTGAGCTGCTGTGTGCTGTTGACTGGCCAGCGGGGGTTGATAAGGTGAATGGAGAAATTTAAGTGGAGTCTACGGACCATGAGTACTTTGTTGTCGGAGTGTCAACAGGCGTTCAAGCTCGGGGAATTGAACTGGCTTTAAAGCCACCCGTATCCTACTATTGTGTTGCTACCTTTCTGTTATTGATGTGAAATATCCTTATTTACTTGTTTAATTATGTGAGTTTACATTTTTACCCCTGGTTATTCACTAAGCATATAGCTTATCCCATTATATTTGTTTTCCTTAGCAGGGGGCCGATGCGGGGACTACTCGGGAAGGTGTTTAGTGTTTTGATTATAGACGAGTTGAACTTGTACTTGTTATAAGTTGACAAGTAAGATGTATATAGTTGTCGTGGTGGTTGTAGTTATCAGCTTTTCTAGGGTTTACTTTCTGGTACTCGTGATATGTATGACTTGATGAACTAGTTTATGAAACTTTTGAAGCTGTAATAGAGTAAATAGAACTTTCTTTTAGCGTGGAATCTATTTTCTCATTTTAAATATTGAGTCCTGGCGCGAGCTGGGCAGGCGTCCCGCCGATACCCTAGGGTTCGCCCTTGGGAGAAGTGGAGGCGTCACACATCGGGTTTGTTTGGATAGGAGTTTATTTGGATGATTTATTTGAGATAATTACTGTATTGCTTTTTGTGATGTGATGTATGTGAGATAAAAAGGTAATTGAAATTTGTGAAGCAAATTATTTTATCTGAAATCATGTCAATTCAAATAAACCCATTGTTTTCATGTCCATATTGACAGTAGTAACCACAAATTTTGTCAATATTTCTTACATGAGATTTGAAAAGGTATAAACCAACTTTTTTGTAAATGGTGAAATTTCTGATAATTTGAGAAACATCATATCTTTTTTTTGTGAAAAACTTTGTTTCTTTATTTTCAACAAAAAACTTAGTTCATTCATTCTGTTTTTCAAGTTACTCTATTTGTTTTTCAAATTTTTTTAAAACATGATTTTTTTTATCAAATCTTTTGTTCAAATCAGTTATGGTCTTTTTGAAATTAGCATTTTTTTTGCTTGAGTTTCTGATGTTCCTGAAAAAGTTTTACATTTTCATCAATCAAACTCATAATTTTAGCATTCAGTTCTTTGTTTTTGGCAACTGATTCCTTTAGACTGTCATGCATTATAAGTATAATAGATTCGACACTATTGACCTCTTCATTTTCGTCACTAAAATTATAATCAGAGATTACCTGATCATCTCCTAATGCCATAAAAGTCATTGTACAGCTTCAGCTTTCTCCTCAATTTCACCATCAGAGTTGCATTCATTCCAAATTAGCTGATAGTTTGTGAAGTATTATTTTCTTTCTCCTTTGAAGTCCTTTTTTCGTTTTGTTTAGATATTCATTTGCACAGTGACCAGGCTATCCACATTCAAAGCATTTATCAGTCTATTTTCTTGGTCTTTCTTGTCTTCCTTTTCCTTTAAAAGATGTTGAAGCAGATGCATTATTGTTTGTGACTGCTCCTGTTCTCATTTTTTTCTTGTTTGAGATCAAGGTTCCGATACTCTTAGTGATAAGAGCCATATCTTTATCATCGAAATCTTCTTCAATTTTAGCAATTGATGTAGAATCATCATCTTCTTGAGCAGATCTGAGAGCAATGTTTCTTTTCGTTCTGGCTTCTTCTTCAGCCTACAATTTAGATTTTAATTTGAGTTCATAAGAAGTGAGTGAATTTATCAAGGACTCTATAGGAACAGAAATTAAGTCCTTAACCCCTTTAATAGTAGTGGTTTTTGTCTCCCACTTCTTTGATAGTGTATTGAGTATATTTTTTGTTCTTCTCACCAAGTGAATATTCCTTACCAAGAGTTTCAAGACCCTTAATGATGTCATTATACTTGTAATACATTTTATCAATAGTTTCATGAGATTTCATCTTAAATGATTTATATTTGTTTACTAGAAATGATTTTTTTCCATTTTCTGACATCATTACTACCTTCATGGATTTCTCTGAATTTATCCCAAATTTTCTTGGCAAACTTGCAACCTTTTACATGTGTAAATTCATTATCATCAAGAGCATTATATAATACATTCATTGCTTTAGCATTTAAAGTAAGATGCACTTTGTCTTCTACATTAGCATCCAGAATTGTTGCTTCATATGGTCCTTCAGTGACAAAGTTCCAAAGTTCTATGAATTGAATAAAGTTCTCCATTCTTTCTTTCCAACTAATGAAATTGACACCATTGAATATGGGTGGTCGTGTTACTGATTGTCTTCTCAAAAAGAGAGCATTGTTGGCTGCCATTTCTTTTCTTAAAGCCGTGAAGCTTAATCTATAGAGTCTCAGGGGCAACCTCAAAAGGGCGGTTGAATTAAGTTGTCCTTTAAAAACAAATAAGTAGAGTTTTAACCCTCCCTTTTTACTATTTTTTGTAACAAGATCGGATTAGATGAAAATACAAGTATATAATAGATATAGCAATGAACATTAAGACACATAAAGTAAAATGGTCCAGTACAAGGTTGAAGCACACTTCAACTTGTATTAATAATAACCAGCTCCTTCAAGGTAGAAGAGTATAGTACATTTTGTACATGAATTCGGATCACTTAAGTTCAACCACAGCACTTAACTTGGTGAACATAAGTTTTACAACTTCCAATCCTATCCAAACTACAAAAGTACTTGCTCAATCTCATTAAGAAGAGCTTTACAATCACTTGGCACATAAACAAGGCTAACTAACTGTTTTTGCTTGATCATAAACAAGACTGCTATATAGACAAAGAAAAAGATACTTTTCAATTAACAATAACTTCAAAATTAATGATTGCTTAACTAGACGTTGTAATGTTCAGACAATCATCGAGTGCCCTATCTTGCATTCTATCTTCCAATAAACAAGTTCCTTGGAAAGTGCCTTTAGGATAGTTAGAACTTTATTTCATACATCCTATCTTTTTTCCTCATAGTTATAAATCAAGGGCTTAGTTACACCAACACATCAGACACTCCAATCTTGTGTCCTAATTTCCTTTCGCTGGGTTTAGGCATGTCAATGGATAGGGTCTGGGTTGGATCTTTTTGATCCAAATCCAAACCCATTTAATTTAGTTAGATCCAGACCTAGATCCAAACCCTTTTGGGTCTGACAAAGTAAGTCAATACCCAAACCCTTATGGATCTGGGTATCCATGGGTATTTTTTGAACATACTAAAGTAAAAATGTAATTAAAATATATAGAGTTCATAAATAATATAAATACCATCCAATTTTTAATTTCAAATAATAAAATTAACATTCAACAAGTTGAATGCAACATTGTGAACTGAAAGAAAGAATTATTATTAACTGCTTCTATATATTTTCAAAAATTCAACTGCATCCAATCCAATATTTCATTTGTTTGCCTTTACCTTTTCTCCTTTTCTTGAAAAAGTTTGTACCAATTACAATGACAACTAAGATTACTTTTTAAAAAAGAAAACAACCATAACATATATAAATATTTAGGCTTATTAAATAAATGTAATTTTGTACCTCTTTTCTTATTTAAACCTCAATGTTGGTAAATGTCTTGCAATCCAACATTAAAATAGTGAATTAGATAAAAGTCATTTCACTAGGGACCGATGGCAAATAAATAATAGAATAAGAAAATTTATAAACACTTACTCTTTTTTTTTATTCAATTCAATCATCAGTAATCACTAATATTTCAACCATATCTAGAAGCAATTTGGCACGAGTTTTATCAATCACCTAACTATCAACACTAAATGCAGATTTTGATGCCATAAAATCTTACAGTATTTGTGGCGACCCCACTTCCCCCTAAGGCGAACCAAAGGGTTGGCGGGCCGTCTGCCCATCTCTCGCCAGGACTCACGCAAGCATTTTAACCCAAATCTTTTCAAAGAATAACCTAATCTATTACAAAACAATTTTCCCCGAATAATTCATCACTAAAACCACATTAACTTCAAATATAGCAGCGATATAAATAGCCATTTGAGGCTCTTAAACGTCCCACGTGCTACATACTAAAGATATGAAGTCGTACCAATCCGAATAGATAAATACATAAATCCATAATACAAACTTACAAGCCAAACATTCGAAATAAGGTTTTCACATTTTCCAGCTTCAAGTGACAATCCAAAATGAAAGTACATTATCCCAATTAGCACATTACAGCCCACAGAATAAGTCATAGTATTCAAATACAATCCAAAAGGGAAAACATAAGTAAGCATCCAGCTTTCAGTTTCCAGAACCTGTTAAGGAAAACAATAAACGTGGGGTGAGCTAAAGCTCAGTGGTGCCCCAAAACATGCAATCACGTAATAACAAACAGCGGTTAATAACATAGCAAATTTAAACAGTTAGGAAAGCGGATAATAGCACAAGGTAGGATACGTGGGTTCTCAAGAGCCATTTTCCTCGCTTGATCACCATTTATCGTAGTTGACCCTCCGTCAACTCTCACTACTTATAATCCATGTAGAACGTCTCATTTTGAAACCTAACAAGTCACCATTCATACCCCTGTCCCGGGCCCGCACACCGACTAAGGACGCAATATACTCGAGATATACCCGTAGATGATTGGTCGAGGGATTCACCCAATGACGTTATTGTAGTTAGATTCACGCGTCGAGGGATTCACCCAACGACGTAACTACATTTAGATTCATGGTAGTTGGATTCACGCGTCGAGGGATTCATTCACGCGTCGAGGGATTCACCCAACGACGTAACTACATTTAGATTCATGGATTAACGAGAAAATGATTCACGCAAGTCACCACTCGAACGGCTAGTGCGATAAAGTACACACTGCTCACTTCGATGGATCAAAAACTAGTTTTGCACGTATCACATTTCAAGTCAAGAAAGCACCTTAATCAAGTAGGAATTAAACAAGCAGGGACACTCACCAAAAGTGGAGTTCAGATATCAAGTTGGAAATCGAATTCCGCGTCCTCGAAATATCCTAAAAACCAAAATTTGAAACTATGAGTTTCTACTCAGTTTTTAAGCTTATAGACATTGAAGTATATCTAATATACTATTAATTTACTTTCCCTTAGAAAAATCAAGAATCTTTTTAGATTGAAACTTGACAAAAGTAGAAGAGATGTTTCTTATAGTTTTCCTTGAGTTACTTCTCTTATAAAAGGGTAACTAGTATTATTTTCTTGAAATAAGTCGACAAATCTCTTAATATCAATGTTAGAAAGTTACTTTGAACATTTATTTAAAGTTACGGCCTTTGCAAAAATTATCCCTAAAAACTATTTTTCCTAAAATAGGGTTTCTTGCCGAGCAAGTTTCCCAGGCTTTTCACTAAAATTAGTAAAACTCGTATTTTGGAACTTTTCCTATAGTTAACTAGCTAAGAACAATACTTAATGAAAAGAAAAGGAATAATACTTAGGGTTTTCAAAAGCTATAGGATTTATTTACTATAGCTATCAAGGCTAGTTTGAGCTAAAGGAAATTATCGGTTTGGAAAGTTTTAGGCGAAACACTAGATATTGAGTTTTTATAATCTAATACTAGCTGGAAAATATTTTTGATTAATTTGATCACAGTTACTCGAGTTCGCAAGGTCGATACAATTTCCACAGCTCTGATCCCGTTTCGAAATCATATTATGGATCAAAATATGGCAAAAACCACATAGCAAATTACTAGGGCTTCGTCAATCATTAGCCCTAGATTTCAACAGATGCATTTCTGATAAAAATAAAATGAATGACCAAGGCTTCATCAATCATTAGCACTTGGTTTCAGCAAGCTCATCATGAACAAATAAAAGTAAGGCCTCCAAGACATTCCAGCAATTAAATTCCATCATCCAGTAATACTTATAAAATCATTCCAATGGCCAAGGGCTTCATCAATCATTAGCCCTTGACAACATCAATCACTTCCAACCACAATTTAATCAAGAATTTAAACCACAAGTAAGCTACAAGTTCAATCCAAATCAAAATTTAGTTTCACGAAGAAACAGGACATTCATACAAAATAGTCTACTTTGAGGATTCACCGATAGCAGTACACAGGGACGAAAAATATGAAATTTCTACAGAACAAAGGCCTATGATTCTAGTTTCAAATGCCACTGACGGCGCCTTAAACGGATTTTCCTACACCAAGTTATAAGCATTTTACTGAGACTGGTCAGTGAAATCCGAAAATCTGGAAACTCCTTTTTCACTTGTGAAAATCTCCTTTTTCTCTTTTGAAACCATAAGACTTTTATTCAAACCATCCATGCATTTAAGTATAACATTCATACCAGCATATACCAAGTCAAATAGCATCTAGTTTCAACAATTATTCAACCCAAATTTAAAGATTGAGACTAGGGAACTTTTCATTTCTTTCCTTTTAAGCTACACCAAATTCTAGTTTGCTTGTTGTTTAAATTTGCTCCAATTTACCAGCTTCTCAAGTCCCAGAATTACTAAAATGATCAGGAATAAATAGGGTCAAAGTGTTATTAGTCGTTTTACACAAAATTTATAACCAATTATCTTGGAATTTTTAATATAACACCAGAACTTAACCTCTTAATTTTCTCAACCAGCACACTTGTTTCTAGCAACATTACCACAGAATTTCTCATCAAGGTTCCCCTTTTTCTTGCTTAAAACAATAAACACTCAGTTTATACTCTGTCCAACCTAACTAGAGCAATTAACATACAATTTCAGCGGCATCTTCACCAAGTAACCACAGCTAATTCTGTCATCAGCTACAAGTAAGTTCAACAATTCGGTAGTTCAAGCATGAAACTGTTTCCTAACTTTTCTTCATTTTCCTCACTCCAAACTTAACATGTAGAGAGCAACTAACATACCACAAAGTATTTTAAGCTGGAATATAAAGTTCTCAACCAAGAAATCAAAGAGAAAGCTGGATAAAATTCTATTTCCCAACATATCAAGAGTTTCACGTCTATATAGCTTACAAGACTTAAGACACACGTATTTCAGGCATTTCTAACATCATTTCCACAGAAAATTTCCAGAAACAAGCTGTAATTCCCCCTTCACTCCCTCGGCACAATCAGAAATTTTTCCAGCACTTAGTTAGTCACAAATCTGAATTTTCTTCTGCTAAAACCTTGTATTAAGTACTCAAAACCAACATGCATGACTAATTAATGGAATTACTATCAGCTCTGGTTTAAAACAAGTTCGGACAGCAACTACTATCATCCACAATTCCAGAATTTTGTTCAACCATTCTCGGATGCTCTTGCATGCATCAAATTCTTTTGTTACATCCTTCTTTCTTGCTTAGCCGACTGATTATCCTCATGCAAGACTTAATCATCTGATTTTTACTTAGCTAATTACATTTATGAGCTCAGATTGTCACAATTAAGCAGATTAAGGACTGCATTTTCTGAACAGGCTCTCGGCAAAACCATCTCCGTTAAAATCAGATTTCTTATCCTTTGATTTCATTGTCCAAGTGCTTAACCATCACATGCAAGCTCTTAAACAATCTCATTTATCTCTAATTAGCTAGTCTAGGACCAGAGTTTACCTCAGCTTAAGGCTTAGTTCACACGACAATCAGCTGCAAAATTTTCTTCCTCTCGGCTATCCAGAAATTGCAGCCCGCAAATCTTCCTCCCCCTTGCTCAAACTTGCGGCTGGATTGGATGAAGTTTGGCTCTCAGATCTCTCCATCAACTCACGGACGGAATGAAGAATGAGATGGCAGCTCTCGGATAGAAAAGGAAGTATTGAAGCTCACACGATTATCTCTTGCTCTCACCCTTTCTTCCCTCAAGCTCACGGACAGACCAGAGAAGATTCAGCTCGCAGCTTCCTCTTCTTCCCTCTCTAAGTTACGGACAGAAAGAAACAAGAAGCTCGGCTCCCTCTTGCTCACTCTTGTCGATGGAACCGAGGCTACAACTCTCACTCTCTCTTGATCTCGGTCTAAGGTAGAGGAAGAGGTGAGGTGTGGTTGTGGAGAGGAAGTGCAGTGGTTTCGGTGGAGTTGTGCAGAGGAAATGAGATTGTGAAGGGCGGTATCTTGGTATTAAGAAGGAAATGGTTTGCGGTTTGCTTGTGCAGAGAAGAAATTGGAAATTGCGGTTTTAGATGTGAAATAGAGAGGATGGTATTGTGGTGCCGTGGTTTAAGAGAAAGGATTGCGTGTGTACGAGTAGGTTGCGTATCGAATTGGATAAAATGTAATTGGTTGATAGTGCGGTGATTAGAATTCTTGTCAGAGGGTTCATTTGGTTTGCATGGAATTGTAAGGGCATTTTAGTCTTTTCACTTTGCTCCCTAACCTCAACTTAATATCTCAATTCTAACTTAATTCTAAAAATTATCCCCAAGTGTGACGGCCCCACCTCTCCCTAGGGCGTACCCCAGGGTTCGGCGGGCCGCCTGCCCAGCTCTCGCCGGGACTCAGTCGATCACTACAATCCTCAAATGAATACAATACAAATCTCAAGTATACATCAAATGGTCCACAAATACACATCCGTCTCCAATAATTACATGTCACAAATGCAGCGGAAACTAATCCCAAATATACATAAAATAATTCCAAATCCAAAATTGTACAAAGTTTAGGCCATCCATACACGTGCACAAGTACTACAAGTCCTTCCTTCGCCACGAGCCCTGTGGAGGGGAATAAAATAGTTTTTGGGGTGAGTTAAAAGCTCAGCGAGTAACCAGAAAATCATTAATCAACTCGGTTTCACAATAGTTCATTTCAATGATGTCATATAGCAATGATGTCATAAATTAAATGATAAATCCGGAAACAACTACATCATTTGCAAAACAGTAAATATGGATCATCAATCATTCAAGAAACATTTACAATGGAAAGCGATAGTAACATTCATGAAAGGATACATTCATTCTCCTGACATTTCCTCGCTCATTTGGTCATTCATTTCATTTCATTCACCCCGTCCCTGGCTTTTGGCCAGGCTCCACCAACCTACATAGGTAATACTCGAGTATACCAAACGTTCACCCAAGTTCCTAATCGCCTGACCGAGTCCGCTTCTGGCTCAAGACGACCGGTAACAAGGGGCAATGGCCAGTTCAGCCCAAAAGGCTTACATTCATGCGCAAGTAACATTTCAATCAAAAATTTCACATTTATCGAGGTCGAATGTGATAAAGTACACACTCGCCTCGAAAACTCGTTTTGGAAATCATTATAAGCGCTTAACACGTTATCAACCAAAATACAAGTCACGAAGTCAAGAAATATAGCAAACAAGGCACACTCAAATGCCAGCACACATGATATGCAAGAAAACATTTCAAAAGTAACTTTGGAAACAGTTCAAAAGTAAATAATGTAAGAAACGGTTCATAAATCACTTTAGAAGTAGTTTGAGGTCACTCACCTCCATGGCTCAGAAATCATCCATCATATAACATTGCCTTGCTCAAATCCAAGTCTTAGATCACAAACTCAAAGCAATCAAACCCTTTAAAACTTCGGACAGCACTTCCCCTAAATTTGCTTACTTTCCCAGCCATCATGGCTTCATTATTTCCTCAGCCAGTTCCAAAGTCACACAAATAAGTTCATCCAATAGCCATTCAGCAAGCTCCAAGTAGTACTAGCACAAGTCAAGCTAGGGAAAAGTCCGGAAATGAAAGTTAAGCTCAAAACCAGAAAAATAGTTTTGACGTCATTTTGCGGTAATGGTACCAAAGGAGCTACGATTGTCGGATGAAGGTGAAAGACCCACTGTTTCGAAGCTAAGAGTCAGGGCTACAATATTACAGAAGGTCACTCAATCCAGTTTCGAGTGAAAACAGGTCAAAAAAGCATGATACCACATCAAAAACGTAAAACAGATCCACCAAAACGCATTCTAGCGGAAACATCATAACTCAGGTTCTACAAGTCCAAATCCAGAAATTCCAAAGGCATATGGTAGCTAATACATCAAGCTACATTTCATCAGAAGACCTCAAAGGCCAAATCGTGCATTTTCATGATCGAAAATGGAAGACTACACGAAAACAAAAATCTGGGCGCGAAACAGGTTTCAAAAACAGTCAAGGGTATTTCGGTCATTTCACATGCTACAGTGGTCTGATCAAGTTGAAAATTTACTGGAAACTATTTTATAGCCTTGGCTACAACTTTCATGTTTTGGCCAAAATCTAATTCGGTGAGAAGCATGGTGAAAGGTCACGGTCAAATTGAGTGAAAAGGCAACCCTGTTCGCAGCACCCCTTCCCAGACCAGTCTCAGTATTTCCGACTTTTCTCACTCCACACTACTCCAATTGACCTGAAATTTTACAGGCACCTTTAAAACATCAATACCTATAACTTTCATGTTTTAAGCCAAGGCCAATTCGGCCTCTAACCATGAGATACAAAACCGGACAGAATTGGGGATATAAAACCCTAACTTTCTCAAATTCCTTCCAAACCCAAAATTGGTTGCAATTACCAATCATTTACACCTACTAGAGTTATTAAACATCATTTCCAACCATCATGGACAGCCACAACATCATGATCAAATTAAACCATAAAAATCATCAATAAATCAAAAACTTCACCAATTCATCTCAAACCAAGAAATAAACCACAAATTTCAGCACTTTAGCTCCCACTAGGCATAACTTAAGCTTCATTAAGTGTAGGAGGAAGTTCAATCACCACTCACCTTAACAATAGAAGAGAGAGAACAACTAGGCACCTTAACCTTCCAAATAACTCCACCAAGAGCTTCAATCTTCCTTAGCTAGCAAGTTTTATGGAGTGATTTGCAATTTAATCGGTTGGAACTCAAGATTTGAGCAAGAATTGAAGTTGAAGTTGAAGAAACTCTCTCTTGTTCTTTCCTCACCAAAAATTTCGGCCAAGACAATAAAAATGGAAGAAATTGGGTCAAAATTTGGTTTAGTAAAGGTTAAGACAAGTCCAAGTCAAAGTCAAGGTCCAATAGTTAGGTGACAAATGGTCCTCTAGGATTTTAATCTTATCCTTTTGTCTCTCCAAGATTAAACCATCTAAGTAACCTCTAATTATCTCTTAGCACCTTGTAAAATAATATCACTTAATACAAAATTCCAACAAGTTGTCAAAAATATAATGCATTTACCGCACTAGCGGGTCCCACGTCCAAAATACGCTTTTAATTTCTCAAAAACTAACCGATACTAGAAAAATCATTTTAAAACTATTTTTGCTCATAAACTTTATCTGGGAAATTTTTCTAATCAAGAAAATGTAGAAAAGGCGGGCATTAAAAAAATAAACCCTAGAAAATTAGAAAATTTCCGGGTTCTCAAACTCATTTTTTTCGGGGCGTCACACCAAGCGTGATTTAAACGCCTAATTATACCCTAATATACCTAAACCATTTTTATCGAATAATTATCGATTACACTTTAATATTAAGGTTCCTAGTACTTCCTACATTATTTAGCGATTAAATTAGTTATTAGAATTTCCAATTATTATTTCTCAAGAAGTAAAGTTAGTCTAACTCGAAATTTATCGATTAGTAATATAAAGTCAAGTGAAATAATAATTTAATACAAGTGTGTCAGTTTGCACATAAAAATTATTTTTACGCATTTATTGTGAAAACAAAGAAGGATAAGACTATAATTATCGTAATTTTCACGCCTTAAGTATGTTTAGTATATTAGTATCATGTTTATCTAAAATTCATTGGTTTTCATCTTAACGCGGAAATTTCTTATTAGTATTTATTGTTATTCACTAATTAGGATTAATTATTGGAATTCAAGGAATTTTATATAATTAATCTACTCAGGTAGCATTAATTTTTACATAAAGAAAACTAAGTATTTTAGCATTTTATTTTAAGGCGATAAATTACTCCAACTCCAGATGTATTAATTTAGTCTAGCAAAGTCAAGAAAATTCGTATCTTGGGAAAATTATATTATTCTTCACATAAAATTGTTTTTACGGACTTATTTGCAGACAAGGGAAATTAATGCTAAAATTTATTAAAGAGTTAAAAGAAATGCAAATGAACTACAAAATGATATTTATATATATATATTTTTCAGGGTTCTCACAGTATTTGTGAGAACCCGAAAAATTTTCTTATTTTATTTCTTCGAATACATTCTCTATACTTTACTTTATTGTCTTAATTTCCTAGATAATTTTTGTGACAGCCCCACCTTCCCCTAAGGCGTACCAAAGGAGTTAGCGGACTGCCTGCCCAGCTCTCGACAGGACTACTAAAATGTCAAATCCTGACTCAAGTCGTTCGGGAAACTATTAGCGTGCTAAGCCAACCCAACAATCGTAAAACGGACAACAAAAGTCAAAACGTAGGGTGAATAGTGACTGCCACGTCACCATCCGCCAAGACCCAATCGAATACAGGTAATCTAACATTCACTAAAAAGAATATATACAAGCCAAATATAATACATTGGACAAGAGTACGCTCACTATTACAAACCACATTCGTATGTTTACAAGCCAAAAGGAAATATTAAATCCAAATACAATTAAGGTTCCAACTATTGAGGAGCTATACAAAATCTCTTGACTAGCTCTACTCAACTCATTCTTCAAAATCAAAAGTCCAAAAGATAATTCCCTGTAGGGAAAACAAAATTAACAGAGTGAGCTTTCGCCCAATGAGGTACTATCACGTACATATACCAAGAGCACGTAAACACAAGAAATATTCAATCCAAATACGCATGTCAAGTAAGCAATAGTAACCACACCCAAGTGTAAGGAATAAAGGATACGGGTGGCTCTCAGGAGCCCTTTTCCGCTTTGCCATACTTGATCTCATTTCATTGACCCTCCATCAGGTAATCATGACCGTAGACTCCTCTTTACTCCAATTATCCGTCCACCTCACTTTCCCCTTACCGGGCCCGAACACCAAACAGTACAGAATTGGTATTACTCGAGTATACCGGAATCAAGGGTCTCATACCCAAAGATTCCCAAATACAGTCCCCATGGCTTGTCAAATGTCCCCGACCAAGTCCTTACTGGCTCGAGTCCATTGACTTCCAATGAGGTAGAGCTCAGAGTGAACAGTAAAGGTTCAGAGATACAGTAAACAATGGTATCCAATCGACACCAAATCAGGTACATTCAAGGGTAGTCAAGTGATATAATAAACAGTCAAGAGGCCAGAGAGTACGAGAGTGGTAAAGTACACCCTCGCCTCACCTAGTCCAAACAATAATCACAACTAGTCCAAATCACAGAATTCAAGTACAAGAAAGCCACAGAATAACAAACATGTGAGTAGTACACTCACCAAGTCAAACAAAGAAATTTCACAAGTTTTCGTCCGACGTGAGCCTCGGGTCACCGGCACGCCCTATAATAATCAAAAAAGTACAATTAAGACCCAAACACAAGTCGAATACCTTTTAATAGGAACTATCAAGGCCAGACCCAAATATAGCTTGGAAATGAAAATACATAACATTTAGGGCTAAAGGTAGAAACAAACCCTATGACCGTTCATTTCTATCAAATCTCAACCCAACACATAAGAATCCAATACCCTAGACACTTGGACAGCATTTCCCCTAAAATTTCAGCTTTTCCAACCTACAAGACAACCAATAAAAGCCATCCAACACAACCACAAGCACCCAAACAATATATAAGCCATTCCATATGCGTCATTAGGGTCACAATACCCTTCAATTATAGCCAATTAGAAGTTCAACAATCAACAATAGAAAACCCCCAATTTGAAACCCTAAATCTGAAATTTTCGCCACAAGCGGAAATTTTCCGCAATTAACTACAATTAACGCACAAGAGAGCTATAAAACACCATTTAGAACCACCAAATCAAACTCAATCATATCCATCATAGGAAAACAGAAAAATCCAGAAAAAAATCCAGAAAAATCAGAAAATTAGGAAACTTCACTCCAATCCACCAAATCTTCCGTAAAATCGCGTAAATAGCTACTATAAGGCACCAATTGGCCAAAATTTATAACAAAAGATGAGTTCCAAGCAAGATACCTTAGTTCTTCAAGAAAGGTTGTAGCTTGTGAGGTTTTCTTCCAAATCAACACCACTAAACTCTTCCAAGACCCTTAGCAAGATGTTTTTATGGACTAATTCAAGAAACAAACGGCTAGTTTTCAAGATTTGAGCAAGATTAGAAGATGGAAGGTTGAAGAATTTTTTCCTTTGCTTGCTAGAGAGGTTCGGCCAAGACAAGGCTGAAATGAAGATGATTTAGTCAATTTTTTGGTCTTTTATTAAAGTTAAAGAAAGTTAGGCAAAGTTAGGCAAGTTTAGTCCAACAACAATTTGACACTTGGCGCATTATTTTGCTAGAGCTATCTTCTTGTCCATCATGGCTAAACCATCTAGGCAACCTCCAATTATCTCCTAATACCTAGTAGCAAAAACCCTTTACGTAAAATTTAACCTAATTGGCCGAATTTCTCTCATTAAATGCACTAGCGGGTTCCACGTCCAAAATACGCTCCAAATTTCTCATGAACTACCTTATACTAGAAAAATGATTTAAAAACTATATTTACTGATAAAATGTTGATAAAAGTAATATAATAAAGAAAATAAAAGAAAACGGTGCACAGGAACAAAATAATAAATAAATAATTTTTTTTTCTTCTGGGTTCTCACAATTTTATAAGCGAATCATGTTTCAAATCATTTTCTATGTATAAGTTAGTGCATGTTAAGTTTTGTGAGAACCCTCACTTAAAAATATAAATTTCCCTAAATCACTTGCATTACCCTAAGATTAAATCAATTATGGCATTTCCTTGCATTGCATTTCATTACCTTTTATTTGAATTGTAACATTTTCTTAAATTGGCATTATTTTATTTCACCACATACACTATGACCAAATATCCTTTTTATTGTGGTTGAGACTTTATGTGATAGTTTAGGGGTATTAGTTAGACAATGGAAACATTTGGAGGGTAGCAATCTTATTTGACAAAGATTAAAGGAATAATAGCCAAGATTGAGCCATGTGGCAAAACCCTAACCATTCATCTTATTTGACCAAGGAAATTAGAAGAATTTAAACCAAATTGGCTCCATTTTTCTCCTCTTATGGCCGGCCATCTTAGGTTCCAAGGGAAGAGAGAAAAACTCCAATTTTCTTGCTTTTCAACCCTAGTTTGATCTTGAGCAAAAATCAAAAGTGAAGGAACCTATGTTAGTTGAGTGAACTACCTTCAAGTCTAGTATGTGATTCAAGCTTGGAGTTTTGGTTTTGGTCGCTTTTGGGTGATTCAAGCTTCACATAAGAGAGATATATGATCCTTAACTCTTAGCTTTATTGTGTTATATCAAGTGTTTGAGGTTTTAATGGCAACTAGAGGTTGAGTTGAGGTTGTTTGTAGTGAAATTCCTTGAGTTCAACAAGTGGAAGTAGGGTTGGTTGTTTAGCATGCCATGTGTTTGATACTTTGTTTAAGCTTTGTTTATGGTTTTTCTTAATGTATTAACATGTTTTGGATCCTTTTAAAGTTAGGAATAACTATTAGAATGTTGTTTGAGTTAGCTTTAATGAAAGGGCAGAAGTTGGAGTTGCATGTAAACTTGTGGACCATTTTGTTTTCTCTTGGCTGACCGGCCTTGGAGTGGAGGTTCCTCTTTGATTTTTGTGGCTCTTTGCACCTTAATTAAGCCTAAGGAACTTGGCTCAACATTGGTTTAAGCTTTGGTGTGAGTTGAAGTGGAAATAAAGCAAGTAAAGTGGTTATTTTTGGGCAAGTTAGTGGACTGTTTTGGTTCTTCTTTGTTGGCTAGACTGTTTTGGTTCTTTTAATCGTTTTGTATGTTGCACTTTAAGCTTCAAGGGTGCTAGATAACTTGATCCCCTGTATATGAACTCTAGGAGATTGAATTGGATGAATTTAAGCCAAAACGAGTGAAGTTGGCAAGAAGAAATGGAGTAAATTTGTTAAGGTTTCGAGCTCATCAAAACAGAACAATCAGCCAACTTAACTGGACTACTGGTATTTATAGGGGAGAAACTAGACCCTTGGAAAGTCCTTCGAGTCTAGTTTCCAACGCCACCAACGGCACATGATTTTGACTTTTCTACAATGAGATATGACCATTTTCTCGAGACTGTGCGGACGCTACTGTTTTACCTGCGAAGACACTTGTGAACTTAAATGAGATTTTTCTTTTGCTTAACTTTCTTGCACTTATCAAACTCATTTTCTTATGACCTTTTACTACATTTTGGGCCTAAATTGCATGGTGATTTGAGTCAATTTAACAACCCACTTGGTCACCTATTGAACTTACATTTAGGTTGGAAAATGAACCTAGAATGTTAACGATTTCACTTGTTGCCCTAGGACTGGGAAACGGAGGTGAATATAGCCAAGGAACTTAAGGATTGAACTCTGCATTTCTTAACAGGTGAGTGTTTTAAGTGCATGGAAATATTTACGTGGAATGTCTCCTTGCTTGGTTAAACTAGTTGCTCTTGAATTGATGACCTTTAGAACAAGGATGTACTTTATCATACTCGATCCTTTGTTAGTTCACTTCATGATATTGATATGAAATGAATTGTGTTGCTTGCACTTGACTTGTTGGTCACTCGGGTGGTTATTCCATCGACTTGCTTCTATGCTTGGGGTGCGTGTTATATGCTCACTGTTGCTAGAAATCGCTAGGTACTTGATTTATCGTCGCATAGGCAAGTGTGTACATTATTGCACTTGACCTAGCTCGACTAAACTTTTGAGATTTTGTTAAAATATGTACTAGCTGTTTTGTTATAACTAAAATGTGGCCAGAATCCGGCCACTTTATGACCGGATTTTCGGCCTGATTGTCGATTGGACTTGAGGCGATGAGCATAAAAAATTTTAAAGTTTGGCCGGATATGTGGCCGGATTTGGTCAGGAAATTTCTAATTTCTGCAGTTTTCCTTCAGTCTTCTTGTTTGATCAGGTTTTCATAACCACCCGATTCTCAACTATTTGGACTTGAAATACTTGGAATGCCTGAGATTGTGAATTACTAGACATTACTTGTGACTTGGTTACGATGAGGCGAGTGTTTCCTTATTCGCCCTCGACCTCCATGAACTTGAATTAATTGATCCTGCATGCGGACTTGTATATTTATGTGCATGATTGTAGACCAGCTGCATTTCTCTTGTGGTGGTTGAACTGTAGACCGGCTGCATTTCTCTTGTGGCGATTGAATAGTAGACCGGCTACATCCTTCTTGTAGTGGTTGAATTGTAGACCAGCTACATTTCTCGTGTAGTGGTTGAACTGGGCCTTGGACCTTATCCGAGAGGTCAGGTATGTGAAATTTAGGGTTACTCATGCGTATGTGTGAATGTAAGTCGGTAACGACTGAACTAAGCACTCGTTGGATCACTTGCTTTAGACCAGTCTCAGAGCGGTTGGGTAAGTTGGGAAATCTTGGGTAAATGACAAGTTCCTAACCTGTTTATTCTGAACTGGAATTTATCACTTGAACACTGATATTACTGAATACAAAGTGTTAAGTGACAACTAACGTCTTCAATCATTTATTGCGTGAGCATTGGATAACAGCTGACGACTCCATTCCTAATTACTGAATACTTAGGGCTATAAGCACTACAAGAAATTTGGCCTTTTGTGACAACATTCTCTGCAACAAGATAGAAAGTTGTCACAATTGAAAACTTTAGTGACGACTTTTAATGTCATCATACTTGATCGTGTGTTCACCCATCAACAGTGACAACACGGGATAAGTCGTCACAATATGGATGGCGCGCAACTATCCAGTGTGGTGGGAGATCACCATTGTGACGACTGGAAAACATGTTGTCACTGAAACTTGTCCTACAGTGACAACTTAAAATATCGTCACAATATGGTTACCAGTTCTAAATTAGTGACAACAACTAGTCATCACTGTCCAAAGCATTTATTCCCATCTCACTTTCACTAATTCTATTATGTCACCCTAATATTTTCAATATGGCCTATATGTTGTAAATAAGTTTATTAATTCTACTATGACACCCTAACTTTTACATTTTGACCCCATATACCACCTTAATTTTTTCAATATGACCCATGTGTTGTAAATAAATTTTATTAATTTTGCTATGACACCTTAACTTTTATATTTTAACCCCATATACCGCCTTAATTTTTTCAGTATGGCCCATGTGTTGTAAATAAATTTTATTTAATTTTTTCAATATAGCGCATGTGTTGTAAATAAATTTTATTAATTCTACTATGACACCCTAACTTTTATATTTTAACCCCATATACCACCCTAATTTTTTCTATATGACCCATACGCTACAAGTAAATTTAATTAATTATGTTATGACACCCGAAGTTTTACACTTTACCCCGTATTTGGTAAACTAATCTCATTAACTCTACCATGACACCTTATCGTTTGCAATTTAGCCTCGTATGTGATAAAGAAAAGTTTTATTAATTCTATTATAGCACCCTATGCTTTTACACTTTAGGTTGTGTTTATCATTAGTAAAATGAGGAATGTATTGTAAAAAACAATGTTTACCTATTTTTTAATTATTCCAAGCATGGCTAATACCTTGTTATAAAATTAAAAAATATCGTGAATTCTTTATTTAGTTCTCTTGACAACATATGGAAAATTACTGATTAACATAATGTGAAAATAATGGAAGAGAATAATAAAATTTAATATGAAATTAAGTAAAAATCTTGACAATTCCATGACTGGAGTTTGTTATGTATTACAATTTACAATAATCAAATTGTTTATGGTTTATCAATTAATACATGTATCAAATAGATTTAGTGTTTCATGCATGTATTAGTAAAATATTTTGGTTATTTGATCAACTAAACAAATTGTTTGGTCTTGTCGGACCACAATTCGTGCATAATTGATAAAATTATTAAATTGATACAAAAAATATTTGCATTAAAATATCTTTTTTTGAATCATAAACATATTTTTAAAGTGCTTGTTCCTAACTCACTTTCATTATTTCTACTATGCCACCCTAATGTTTTCAATGTGGCTTATATGTGATAAATAAATTTTATTAATCTTATTATGACACCCTAAATTTTACATTTCAGCCCCATATGTAATAAACTAATTCCATTAACTCAATCATGACACCTTATCTTTTACAATTTAGCCTCGTATGTGATAAACCGATTTCATTAATTCTATTATGGCACCCTATCCTTTACACTTTAGTTGATGTTTTTCATTAGCAAAATGAGAAAGATATTTTAATAAAATATATATACATATTTTTATAATTGTTCCAAACTTAGCTAATAACTTGTACCGAACTTAGCTAAGGTTAAAAAATATCATGGATTCTGTAACGCCCCGAGGCAGAAGAAAGGGAAAAATTTCTGGTGAATAGAGTTTTGTAGGGGAATCCGGCCAGAAGCCGTGCAAATTCCTTATATTTTTCTTAAAATTCCCTTTTCTTTGACAAATACCACTTTATAGTGGCCCTACTACTCAATCACCCCACAATAAGTGCCAATGAACCTAGAAAGTAGGGTTTCACACTTCGGTTTCAAGATTGGAACAAATTAGGGTTTTCGCGATTTTTTTCGCCGGATGAATTTTCGGTACAGAGTAAGGATTAAATTTGGGGATTAAAAGTGACTTTTAAGTGAGAAATAATATATGATTAGTAGCAATGATATAAGGTTAGTGAATGGGAAGTAAAAACCCTAATACGTGTGTTTTTAAGAAAAACGGCGCGAACCGGCGGGTCCCGCGCACTACCGATTGAACGCACCACTTGACCACCATTTTTCTTACCAAACAAGTTTATTGACTTTTGCACAAAATATCTTCTTAAATTGCAGCAGCTTTGACCGAAAATTGAGGCTAGAAAATGCAAGAATGAAAGAGGAAAAAAGAAAGGTGGTGGTGGCGACAAGTGTCGCCACCTAAGAGCATCTTGACCAAGACACTTTGCCTTCTTACTTAACCAATTTTCTGCACTTTCCCCTTCATTTTTCCAGTAGCTGCCGACCAAAAGAGAGGGAGAAAGTGAGAGCAAGAAAACAATTCCATCTTCTTGATTTGCTTCAACTAAGTGAGGAATTCCAATTCCAAACCGATTAAAGGGTAGGTTGTGAGTTGGGAAGCTTGAGGAACCAAGAAATTTCAAAGGGAGTGAACTATCACTCTACCAAGCCTTGCTTTTGAGGTACCAATATCTGAACATGATCTTGGTTGCTTTGAATTTTGCTTTAAGATGTGTTTTTAGCTTAAGTTTTGGCTTGATTTCATGATTATGCAAGTGGGTGTGATGAATTTGGAAGTTTTCCCCTTTTATATGATGAACTAGGGCTTGAGGAATTTCTGCCCAATTTGTTGTATGATGCTTGTATGATGCAATTAAGGTTGTATAAGGTGTTTTGGTAGTGATTAGAACAAGAAAATTGAGAAAGTTCCATTGATTACAAAAAATTCCAGAATGTGGAAAATTTTCCCCAACATTCTGTCCGAATTTGTAACTGTATGTTAGAGGCCGAATTTTCCTTAGGTCAAAGAAGGAAAGTTGTATAGAATGGTATTTTATAGCTGCCTACAAAATTTCAGCTCAATCGGAGTAATGTAGGTCATGAAAAGTCCAAAATACCCTTACTATTTTAAATATTTCCCCAGCAGTCCGTTTCATCAGTTAAGTCCAGTTTATCACGTTTTTTGACTAGGAGCTGTACTGATTTAGCTCTTTTCCAAAACATGAAAGTTGTAGAATTTTGTCTTAGCTTTCAAATTCCTCTAAGAACAGCTGAATTGGACTTTTGTACACTGAGTTATGTCCATTACAGTGTAATGCGATTAAACAGCCAACGAATTGGTTTCTGGTTTAGTAATTTGAGAATTTAACCAAGCTACATTAGAAACTGGACTAAGTGACCTTCATGAACATTGTATCTCTGTGTCTTAGCTTCGAAACGGCATAGGTTACGTCTCAATCCGATAAGCGTAGCCTCGGATATGTTATTTCCGCATTCATACGTCAAATCTGTCTTGTGCCAAATTGAATTTCTGCACTTGTTATTGTTGTGATTCTTGTTATTATGATATTATGAGCCTATGGAACGGCTCTTGACATGAATTGTTGATATATGTGATGTTGGGTTGTGGTTGAGAAAAATATTGAAGCCTAAATGGTTGGAAAATTAGGTAAACACAAAGGGCATGCTGCCCGAATTTATACTCGAGGGCTAGGAAACGAAACTTGTAACTTGTGTAAAGGTTAAGTGATTATCACTTGAACTAGCAAGCACCTTTGCTATTTTGTTATCGAGGGTTATACGTTAAAAACCTAAACGAACTTGTACCTTGAGGAAAAGATGTAATGGCCAATGTAAACTTGTATTTCCTTGTACTTTCAACTCAAGTGTTGTTTTCCAAGTATATATGCTACAAAAACCTTACGATTTGAGAAGCGAGCAAGTGTTTCACGAATGCCTTTCAAATGAATTTCAATTGGTTGATTCTTAATGAACGGAACGTTTAAGTTTCGAATCTTACTCGTGTTTCAAAGTTCTCAAATTGGATTTTTATCGCAGATCTGGACTCCAAGCCTGGAGTATAATTGAACGTGAATACTTGAAGCACTATATTTTGAGTGAGTGATCCCTCGACTGTCCCAAAGTTACTTTTGAACTAATTCTTGCATTTATTACTCCATTGCATATCATTTGGGGTTCGGGTGTGTGCCATGACATAATTTGGCTCCAATGAGTTCCTGGAAAGTCTTGTGCTTAGAACCAATGTCTCCACTATTGTTTACACATTCTTTGGAGCACGATGGCTCCTTACTTCTGTTTCATGGTTACTTGATCTAAACGAGCATTGGATATTTAAGTACAAGAACTTCACTGGCTCACATGAGCAATAAATGAACATTTGATTACTGCATCATGACATCATATTAATGCTTTATTGTGAAATATACTTGGCTGTTGATTTTACTGGTCACTCGCTGAGCTTCTAGCTCACCCCCTATTATCTTCTTCTCCCCACAGGGATCGAGGTAAAGGAAGAACTTGTATTTGGATCTTTGTGTGGCTGGATGGCGTACATCTTGTATAGTTTAGTTTTGGTTTTGGTTTATGTACTTTTGGGCTTGTATAAATATTTGGAATTGAATCGGATGTAAATCTACATTTTACGCTTAGAACTAGTTTCCGCTTCGCTTATGATATGTAATTTTGGAGAATTGGATGTATTATTTGAGTTGTACCTTGTAATTTACTTGAGGAATGTAGTAAGTGAGTGAGTCCCGGCGAGAGCTGGGCAGGCGGCCCGCTAAACCCTCTGGTACGCCTTAGGGGGAGGTGGGGTCGTTACAGATTCCCTATCTAATTGTCTTGACAACACATGGAAAATTATTGACTAGCATAGTGTGAAAATATTGGCAAAGAACAATAAAATTCAACATGAAATTAAGTAAAATCTTGACAATCGCATGGCTGGAGTTTATTAGTAATTACAATAGTCACATTATTTATGGTTTATAAATCGATATTTTTACTAAATACATTTAGTGTTTTATGCATGTATTAGCAAACTATTTTGGTTAATTGATCAACTAAACAACTTGTTAGGTCTTGTCAGACCACAATTTCGTACATAATTAATAAATTATTAAATTAATACCAAAAATATTTGCATTAAAAGATTTTTTTTTTGAATCATAAACATATTATTAATAAGACACTAAATATTCCAAAAACACTAATTTTCAAAAACACTAACTTAATCCCAAAAACACTAAATTTTCCAAAAATTATCCAAAAACACTAAATTTTCAAAGTTTTAATGTAACAAATAAAGTTCCAGATACAACTTCTGAAGTAAAAAAGCTCAAAATAATAACTTTATTGTTGCTATTTTTTTCGAACAATAATTTGATCAATTAGCCGTACAAAAGAGGATGAAAGTGTTATTTTTTGGTCTTAGCTAAAATGGAAGCAGGAAGCTGAAAATTGAAGAAGTATATGTGGGTGAACAAAAGAAGCAGAAACGACATCGTTTTTGGGCTTTTCTCATATTTTCCCTCCACTCAGCCTGCCTTCTTCACTCACAGACTCCCAGTCCCCTCACTCCCTCACTCCACTCTCTTTCTTCTCTCTTTAGGGTTTTTCCGATTATCGAAGCGAGAGAAATCGAGCAACCGCTATGGCATCGACCGCTGGGGTTTTCGGAAACCACTGCAGAGCACTCATGGTAGCCACTAAGACCTCCATCGCCTCTAAGGCTGCAAACGAGCCGAGTCGAGTCGAGTTTTGAGCTAATTGAGTCGAGTCTCGACTAAATTTTACCAAGCTCGAGCTTGACGAGCCGGCAATTTTCAAGCTTGAGTTCGAAAAAAATAAAAAATAATTATTTTATTTTTAAAAAAATAAATAAAATAATATTTTTTCTCTTAATAAATAATAAAATATTAAGGATATATATGTAATTTTACTATGAAAATAAAAAATAAAAAATATATAATATACGTAATTTTATTATTAAATAAAAAAAAAATATATATATATACTCAAGCTCGCGAGCCGGCTCGTGAGCTAACGAGCTTAATATTCTGAGCTCGAGTTCGAGCTCGAATTTGACTCGAGCTTGACTCGAGCGGCTTGCGAGTGGCTCGATTCGTTTGCAGCCCTAGTCGCCTCCACCACTTTTGGATCCACCGCTGCCAAAACTTCTGGCCGCAGAAATGGCATCCTGAAGAAGTAGCCTGTCTCCCTTGCTCTCCGCCAGTACGATAAAGGTCCAATCTTTGCCGCAGTTTTGTTGGGATGGCTTGGGTTGAAGTCGAAGCATCTGAAGAGGTATGGTGCCATTCTTGACAATTTACAAAGTAGGCCAGATTTATTGGAGAAAATCAGGGGAATTATTGTTGATTCAGGAGGTGACACTAATATAGATCTCAAGGTCTGGGCTGCTAGATTTACTGCAGCCCTGCTAAAGAAATACAGTTCATCATCTTATCCATCAGTTGAAACCGTAGGAAAAAATCAATTGGAAAGTGGAGTTGATACCTCAAAGTTGCGAGAAAAGGAGCCCCTGTTCGTTGAGGTAATTTTGGCCTAATGTTACTCAAAAACTGCAAACTCTTGTTTCTGAATATTTCCATTGAGATATGGTATTTCATTTTTGTCCAATGGTAGATGTTGGTACTCTTGGTTCTGTAATTTAGCAATGAGGCATGTATCATTCTCAATAAGCTTTCCTATCATCTTTGTTAAAAAAAAAAAAAAAGAGCTACCCAAACTGATAGGGCAGCTTTGGTAGAGTAACAGATAGCAAATATCCCTAAATTGAGCCAGTACCATGAATTTTGGGAAAAGCCAGAATTTGAAAACTGAATCAGAAGGAAAACAAGACCTAAGGTTGTCATGGCATAATTTGAGGTAAATAATCTCAATATTTTCCATTTATTTTCAAACATTTCTATCTAATGGCTGTTTGTTAATGTGTCTTATGCCCATTATGTGTAGGCTTATTACAGTCTTTGCTTGGATTTGAGTTTAGTGTTGGGTGCTGTAAATATCTATTGATTGTGTAATGAAGGGATTTTCTGAAGAGTTTTTATTCTGTAATTTTAGATTTGATATTGGTTGGTTCCTGTTTAAAAGGAAAATGAAGAACCCGTTTCTTGACTCGATATTTCTATTCCTATAACGAGTTGGACAACAGTGGGTTGAGGCCGATTTTTCTGTTGAACATTTGAACCGACTGATTTAATTCAAGGACTTCTTCCCCATTGCCCCCACTATAATGGTGGGTAGTGATAAGAGAAAGAGTTTTTCATAAGAGGACATATGCAATAGACATTTCTGATGATCATTACGGTTTATGTCTTCGGAATAGGCAAAAAATGCAGTATATTTATCCAAAATAGTGAATTTATCCAAAAACATAATGAATTTGTTTGATCAGGCACATGTGTACTATGAAGCTTCAAACGACTGTGCAGCCTTTCTTGCTAACTATGACAGGAAAGTAGATGCCAACGTCACATTCAAGAGGAATTCATATTTCCTTCCTGCTTGGTCTGTGAGCATTCTTGCAAACTGCAAAAATGTTGTTTTCAACACAGCAAAGGTAACTTATAGAACACTTGCATTAAGTTAGTTATATGCAGGATAGACACAGCAAAGGGCCAAGTTTTAAATCACAGCCTCGCTTAAGTTTAGAAATTTTTGCAACTCTTCAAGATTTACTTATTTTGAATAGAGATTGTCCTAGTGCTGTATCTTTTTCTCATCCACTCTGCCAAAGAGAGAAAATCTGTTTAGCTACGATGACAGCCTGTTTGTGAATGAATGGAGCTTCTTTTTCAGTTTTAGAATTTCTTGTCAACAACTACTACTGACTATTCTGCCAAGCAAACAGAGTTCTCTAGTTGGTTTTGATGTGCTTTATATAGGATTGCACTTAACCTGTAAAGTGTCCATATATGGTTCTACTGATTTAGATAAAAGCATTTAATGCCAAAGATAAAGTAAAAACATGGTACTGACAGAAGTTTTATGGTACTGAATCATCAATGAGGTTATCGTTCTTTCACAAGTCAACCACAGGAATGTAGTTAAACTACTGCGTTGTTGCTTAGAGACAGAAGTTCCGCTATTGGTCTATGAATTTATCCCTAATGGCACCTTCTCTGGCCTCATTCATAATCAGATAGATGATTCATTCTCCTTTACTTGGAACTTCAGACTAAGAATAGCAAGTGAAGCAGCAGGAGCATTGACATATTTATACTCGGCAGCCGCAATTCCCATCTATCATGGAGACATCAAGTCCAACAATATACTTTTGGATGGGAAGCACATAGCCAAAGTGTCAGATTTTGGAACTTCAAGGTCCATTGAAGTTGATAAAACTCATACAACTACACTTGTTATAGGTACTTTTGGCTACTTGGTGATAGCACTAGGTTGGCTCCAGCTGCCTTTCCACTATTATGGGATACAATTTAACTTCGAAACTAAAAAATGTAATAGAGTTTTTGTTTTATTAGTCTTGTTACCCTCATTCTCTATCTTTTTTCTTTTTCTTTTTCTTTTTCGTATAATTTATATTGTAAAAGCAAAATGGATTAACGGCCCACTCATAAGCTTAGTTGAGCACAGTATATATGACAATGTCTCATCAAGAAGAAAGAATCTTATGAAAATGAAATAACATTTTGGAAATGGACAAGATTCTTAAATTTGTTAGTCAGAGCACATTTTTTATTTTTCCTTTTTAAGAGCCATGAATGCTATTACTGCTCTATTCAATCTATAAATATAATTAATACTTTCATGTTCATACTTCATATGCCATTCAAGAATTGAATAGGATTCTCAAACTAAATAATAGACTTGTATATTTCCTTGTTGAATCTTTTTGCTTCTTTTTTTCTTGTCATGTCTTTAGAACAGCACTTAACTGGAATTGCAGAGAGGCTAGCTAAAGCCTAAAAGGCCAGCAATGGGAGAAATTTTCATTCAGATAAGAGTTTTGCTCAAACTCAATATTCCATTAAGGACAATATGGAACTCTATTGATCTAAACAATTATCATAGTTCACTAATTCGATGAGTTTCTGTCATTATGAAACTGAAGTATACATAAAGGTGGAGAAAATGAAGACGATGGCATGAATATCTTTGTGATAGCACTTATCATGACATAAACTTGACCTGTCTAAACCTCAAGTAAAAATTTTCTCTTTACCGATTTTTTCCTCACTCAATCCATTTACCACTCCTAGTTAAAAATCTGTCAGTACCATGTTTTTTAGTCCATTTTCCTCACTGAATCTTAGAAGCTTTATGCATGTAGTTCATTCTTTTTCTTAACTTTCAGTGCAACTGATTTTGTTCCTGATGGTAACATATCTACTCCCATTAAACTGCTTGTTACATTTGGTGCATTATGTTTGGTGTTCTGTTTTCTGTATATTTCTTCACTAATGAGCTTTTTCATTGGAGCCTCAATTGAAAAATGGTTCTCAGCTTTTCATCGCCTTTTTTGCAGTTGCTTTACGCTAGACTCAAGAGACAATTAGGCCTGTTTTTACCTTTGTTCTTCTAATTCTTCATTGCTTGTCAGATAACTTCTTTAAACTATGTTTTAATAGATTGTTTTTTATTTGTTAGTCTCTCTTTTAAAGGATGCAACTGCAACAACACTAACAGATTTGTAGTTGCTGCCACTTAACAGTTCCATTCCTTGTTCCTTCAAAATGAAATTCATGGATGATCGTCTAAGCTAGCAAAAGTGTATGTTTAATATATAATCTGGAAAAAAACACAGAGAAGTAGAGATTTTCCTGTTTTACCCATGCCTACTTATGCACATTAGGAATTGCACTTATATCTTTATAGATTCACCTCAAAAAATCTATTGTTTTATAACTAGCTTATCTATGCTTATTTCTGGTTGTAATGTGTAGATAAAAATTTGTGACTTATGTTCTGGATTTGTAACTCTAGGACATGGACAAAAATTGGATGAAACTTGATAATAGAAAGGACGAGTCTTATAAACTTGGGGTGGATGCTTTCTTAAAATTCGCATATTCTTTTATTTTGGCTGAAACTCTTTTTTTGACTGATTTTTTTTACTTATTAAGTTCACAATAGTTGGATATACTGACACTCTAATAAAAAGTTTATTTTCAATGCAGTCTAGCTTCATATTGATCATGAGAAGACTGTTGGATATGCTACTAGAGATGATTGAAATATAACATTGGTGCTATAGTCTATGCTTTAGTTTAGAAATCTAGTACTCTTATCTTTTGGGAAGGATATGTGTGACAGCCCCACCTCCCCTTAAGGCGAACCAAAGGGATCAGCGGACCGCTTGCCCAACTCTCGCCGGGACTCAGTCGTTCACTTCAACCCTCAAACAAAACCAGAATAAACCCACAAAAATAAATGTAACGACGATCCAAAACTTAGAGCAAAACTTATGTACATCACCATCTCAAAAGGGAGTACAAACATCGAATATACAAAGGTTCTCAATTCACCATACATCCAGCCCGTGTCGAGCACTAGGGCGAGAACCATTACAAAATCAAAGAAACTAGTCTAGGCTAGTCTCTACCGAGCTCTCATCCTTGCTTGTCTTCCCCTGTTAAGGAAAACAAAACTAAAGGGATGAGCTAAAAGGCCAGTGAGGTTCCGTACACATAATCAAACAATCAATCTAATACATTAAACATAGAGTATCAATATTTCAAGAAACATTTACAATGGAAAGCGATAATAACACATTCATTAAAAGAATACGTGTGACGACCCCACCTTCCCCTAAGGCGTACCAAAGGGTTTGGCAGACCGCCTGCCCAGCTCTCGCCAGGATTCACTCACTCGTATCACGTGCATACATCCATGGACCAGAAATAACATCGCAATTCAAGCTTATAATTTACATTGATGTAAAATCAACATACAAAGCCTCAATATACCCAAACTGGTTCAAAGTATACACAATCCAAATACAAAACATTCTATTCGAGGAATAGCGTGAGTACAAGTCAAAAGTCAAAACAACTAGACTACGCTAGTCTTTACACGTCTCATGCCTCGCTCGTACCCCTGTGAGGAAAACAAAACTAACAGAGTGAGCCAAAGCTCAGTGAAGTTCCAAATATCAAATTGGCCATCAAACAAAGTAATAATAGTGTGATAATGAAATAGCGAGCTTACAAGTCCAATCAGAGAGATAATACTTCAGGTAGTCAAGAAATATATGGGTCATATTCACATGTAAGGATACAGTGGCTCATGTCTCGGCTCCATCCCAGCTTGATGGATTAGTAGTTGACACTCCGTCAACTTTTAAGTAATAATTAGTCCAGAAATAATACCCCACTTCACGCCAGTCTCCGTCCACCGATCAACCCCCTTTTTCGGGCCAGCACGCCACACGAAACACGGGTGGTAATACTCGAGTATACCGATTAGTCAAGGAGATAGCACTCCACTCGACATCACTAGTTACCCAGGGTTTGTTATCTAATCGACCAGGCCCTTGCCGACTCGACTCGATTAACTAGCCACAGGGTTTCTGGAATTCCAGGCAAGATATAATTCATACACATGTAAAGCAAGTCAATTGAAATTGATGAACAAATACAAGTCTCATTAGGGCAAGTGCGATAAAGTACACCCTTGCCCTGTCAAATCACTTATATATCATGTAATCACGTTGGTAAAAGATAAATCACAAATATAAGTTCAATCAGATATTTGGAAGCACTCACCAAAAGTAGTGCCTCTAGTGTTCACGTCCGGGTGGTATTCCGGGTTTGGAGTCCAAATCTGCGATAAAACTTGACTTAAGAACTTTGAAAATCGACTAAGGTTCGAAACTTAGACGTTTCATTCAATAAGAATCAAGAAATTGAAATTCACTTGAAAAATAGTTGTGAAACAGTTGCTCGCTTTTCAAACTGAAAAATTTGATAACATGCTTGCTTGGAAATAACTTTTGAGTTGAAAGTGCAAGCAAAACGGATTTATAGTGGTTATTACCGCTTTTCCTAAGGGTACAAGTTTGGCTAGGTTCTAATGTATAGCCCTCGATAAACCAGGTAACAAATGTCCTAGATGGTTCAAGTGATATTCATTTATCAACTTTACCCAAGTCGCAAGTATATTTCTCTAGTCCTCGAGCGAAAATTTGGGCAGCATGCCCTTTGTATTTTCCTATTTCTAGCCATTTTTGGCTTCATTATTTTCCTCAATCAAACCCAAGTTACACATACAACAATCTAACTTGAATAGCCATTCAATAGGCTCAAGACAATACAAGGATAAAAATCAAGCCAATAACAAGTGCGGAAATGAAACTTAACAAAAGACAGATTTGATGTGTTTTTGCGGAATGGGCACATCCGAGGCTACGCTTATCGGATTGGTGTGAAACTTATACCATTTCGAAGCTAAGACAAAGGTCTACAACTTTTATGAAGATAACTTAGTCAAATTTCCAGTATAACCTAATCAAATTCCCAATTCACAGAACCAACTTCCAACTAACCGGCTAGTTAACCGTACTACATTTGAATGGCCATATCTCAGGCTACCGAAGTCCGTTTAAGGTGTTCTTGGAGGCGTTTAAAAGATAAGACAGAGTAATAAAACTTTCATGTTTTGGAAAATGGCTAAATCATCATGGATAATAGTGAATAGACACAGTTAATTGGATGAATCTGTCTAAAACGGATCACTGGAAACATCCTAGGGCAATGAGCATATTTTGGTCTTTTCATAGGCTACGTTGCTCTGATTGAACTGAAATTTTGTATACACCTATAAAATATCATTCTCTACAACTTTCATGTTTTGGTCCAAGCCTAATTCGGCCTCTAACATCATGAAATAGAACCGGACAGAACTGAAGTCCAATATTCCAGAAATCTGTTATTTTTTCGTTTTTAATGGAAACTTTCTTCATTTCTTGCTCCAATCATCACCACAACCTCTTATATAAGCTTAGATACAACATATATTATCCATACAACAAGTTTAGGTAGAAAATCATTAAACCCTAACTTACATTCATCACCTCAAATTCATCCCAACAACTTGGATAACTACTAATCTAACCAAAATATGAGTTATATAACAACTTAAGCCAAAATAAAAGGACCAAAGCCATGGTTAGACCTTATACCTCGACAAAAGAAGCTTGCAAGAGTAATACTTCACCTCCTCTTGAAATTTTTGGTTCCCCTAGCTTCCCAAAGTCACAACTCACAAATTAATCAGTTTAAAATTTTGTTTCCTCACTTGGATGGCTCAAACTCAAGATGAAGGAAGGTTGTTTCTTGCTCTCTCTTTCTCCTCTCTTGTCTCGACCAGCCAGCAGAAAAATGAAGGGGAATGGAGCAAAATGGAGGATAAGAAGGTTGGACTTTTGGCTTGGTTAAGTGGCCATAGGTGAGTGACACTTGTCACCACCCAAGCCAACCAAAATTTCTTTTTCTTTCCTTGCATTTTTGGCCCTAAATTTTGGTCAAAGCCAGCTAAAAATAAGAGGATATTTTGCTCAAGTATTAATGAGCTTATATGGTAAGAAAGTGGTGATCAAGTGATGTGTTCAATCGGTAGTCCACGGTACACGTCGGTTCGCACCGTTTTTCCTTAAATCACACGTACTAGGGTTTTTACTTCCTATTCACTAACTTTATATTATTGCTTCTAATCACATATTATTTCTCACCTAAAAGTCACTCTTAAGCATCAAATTTGGTCCTCGCTCCGTATCGGATAATTACACTACGGATACACGTGAAAACCCTAACTTGCTCCAACTTGAAAACGAAAAGTGAAACCCTACTTTCTAGGTTCATTTGCACTTATTGTGGAATGATTGGATAGTAGGGCTATAATAAATGAATAATTTCCAAATAAAGGTCATTTTTGAGAAAAATATAAGGAATTTGCAAGTCCTCACACTCTCTCCCCCTTAGAAGAATTTCGACCTTGAAATTCATACCTTTCGTCGTGAACAGGTTAGGATATTTCTCTTGCATGTCTTTTTCTAGCTCCCAGGTTGCTTCTTCCACTTCGTGATGCTTCCATAGAACCTTTACTAATGGAATCTGCTTGTTTCTCATGTCCTTCACCTTCCGATCCAATATTTGAATAGGTCGTTCTTCATAGGTTAAGGACTCGTCTAGTTCAACATTTTCGGGTGGCAAAATGTGAGTCGGATCCGGATGGTATTTCTTAAGCAAAGAAACATGGAAAACGTCATGGATCCGAGACAAGCTAACTGGTAACTCAAGTCGATAAGCCACCTTCCCTATTCGTTGGAGTATATTGAAAGGTCCTATGTATCGTGGTTGCAACTTTTTCCCTTTTCCTGCTCTAATCTTTCCTTTCAACGGGGTAATTTGAAAGAAACACCTTATCTCCAATCTCAAACTCCAAATCCTTTCTCCGATGATCGGCATAACTTTTCTATCGGCTTTGGGCTGTTTGAAGTCTTTGGCGGATCACCTTTACCCTCTCGTAGGCTTCCTCAACCCATGGTATTGTAGCCGGATCTATACTCTTTCTTTCTCCTACTTCATCCCAATGGATTGGGGAGTGACATCATCATCCATATAAGGCTTCATATGGAGCCATTTGAATAGAGGAATGATAACTATTGTTATATGCAAATTCAACCAAGGTTAAATATCGGCTCCAACTTCCTCTAAAATCCACAATACAGGCTCTCAGCATATCCTCAAGAGTTTGAATGGTTCTCTCAGATTGTCCATTAGTTTGCGGGTGATACGTTGTACTATAGTTTAACTTAGTTCCTAAAGCCTCTTGCAATTTCTGCCAGAATCGAGATACAAATCTAGGGTCTCTATCGGATACAATGCTTACTGGTACCCCATGTAGTCTCACCACTTCATCCATATAAAGTTTGGCAAGTTTCTCCAAAGAATATTTCATGTTTACTGGCAGGAAATGTGCGGTCTTAGTTAATCGATCTACTATTACCCAAATCGCATCATGCCCCTTTTGTGTTCGTGGCAACCCTGATACAAAATCCATCGTTATGTGCTTCCATTTCCATTCAGGGATCTCTAAAGGCTGTAATAGACCTGACGATTTTTGATGCTCAGCTTTCACCTGTTGGCACTTGAGACACTTTTGTACAAACTGGGCAATCTCCGCCTTCATATTCTCCTACCAATACAGACTTTTGAGATCTTGGTACATCTTATTATTCCCTGGGTGCACCATATACCTAGAGCGGTGTGATTCCTCCAAAATCTCCCTCTTCAACTCCTCTTCCCTAGGTACAATGACCCGATTCAGAAACTTTAAGATTCCATCAGGACTTAGGTTAAAGTTAGGCAACTCCCCTTTCTTCATTTTTTCCACCCATTTTTGCACCATTGGGTCCTTCATTTGGCCCTCTTTAATCCAATCCAACAATGTCGACTTCACCTCAATATTCCAAAAAATCACCTTTTTCGGTTCCAGACGAGGTTTCCACTCACATACATCTTCTAACAAGCTCCACTCTCCCACCATGGAACTTGCTAGTTGAGCCTTTCGACTTAAAGCATCTGCTACGACATTGGCCTTTCGGGGATGATAGTTAATCGTGCAGTCATAATCCTCTAAGAACTCCACCCACCGACGTTGTCTTAGATTTAGCTCTTTCTGAGAAAACAGATACTTAAGGCTCTTGTGATCCGTATATACCTCGAAAGTCACACCGTATAGATAATGTCGCCATTTTTTCAAAGCAAACACAACAGCTGCAAGCTCCAAGTCATGGGTTGGATAGTTCTGCTCGTGAGGTTTTAACTTTCGAGACGCATAGGCAATCACATTTCTATTTTGCATCAACACGCACCCTAACCCCTCTTTTGAAGCATCGGTATAAACCGTGTAGCTATCGTTCCCATTAGGCAAAGCTAAAACTGGAGCCATAGTCAATGGCTTCTTAAGCTCTTGGAAACTACCCTCGCACTTAACATCCCAAATGTACTTTCCTTGTTTCTTTGTCAAGTTAGTCAAGGGTCTCGCAATTCTCGAGAAGTTCTTTATAAATCGGCGGTAGTACCCTGCCAAACCTAGAAAACTTCGCACCTCTGTGGGATTCTCTGGTCGCTTCCATTTGGCCACAGCTTCCACTTTCGTTGGGTCTACAGCAAGTCCATCCTTTGAAATTATATGACCTAGGAACGCCACTTTTTCCAGCCAAAATTCACACTTGCTGAACTTAGCGAACAATTGGTGCTCTCTTAGGGTTTGTAGCACTATTCGCAAGTGTTGTTCATGCTCCTCCCTTGACTTCGAATATACTAGGATATCATCGATGAACACCACTACAAACCTATCCAAATAAGGTTTAAACACTCAATGCATTAAATCCATGAATGCCGCTGGAGCATTAGTTAAGCCAAAAGGCATTACCGCAAACTCAAAATGCCCATATCGAGTGTTAAACGCCGTTTTTAGTACATCATTCTTTATGATTCTCAATTGATAATATCCTTGTCGAAGATCCAATTTTGAAAACACCACAGCCCCTTGTAACTGATCAAACAACTCATCAATGTGGGGCAAAGGATATTTATTCTTAACAGTTACTGCATTCAATCCTCGATAGTCAATGCACAACCTTAAACTCCCGTCCTTCTTTTTAACAAATAGCACTGGAGCTCCCCACGGCGACTCACTCTCATGTATGAATCCTCGTTCTAGCAAGTCTTGCAATTGCACCTTTAACTCCTTAAGCTCAGCAGGTGCCATTCGATAAGGGGTTTTAGAGATGGGAGTAGTTTCGGGTACTAGATTAACCTTAAATTCAATCTCCCTTTCAGGTGGCAATGACCCTAACTCCTCCGGAAATACATCCGGGTATTCACTGATTACGGGCATGTCTTCCAACGTAATCTTTTCTCCTGGAGTGTTAATTAGAAAAGCTAGATAACCGTGTGCTTCACGATTAAGTAATTTCTTAGCCCTTATTCCCGAAATAAGCGCAGACGAGGCTAACATACCTCTCACGTCTAACTTCAAAGTTGCCTCACTTGGTATGCAAAACTCTACCACTTTCATCCTACAATCTACCCAAGCATGGTAATGAGCTAGCCAATCCATACCTAGAATGACATAGTACCCCTTAATGGCTAGACTAATGAGGTCAACTACCAATTTCCTTTCACCAACCCAAATATCACAATTTCTATACATCTCATTCGCAAGTAAAACTTGGTTACCCGTAGGTGTCCTTACTTCTAAGTCATAAGGTAGCCTTTCAACTTTCATGTCAATTCCAAGCATAAATGTGGGGTTAACAAAAGAATGAGTAGCACCGGGGTCTATCAAAATTTTGGCTAACCGGTGAAAAACATGGATCGTACCTTCCACTACCTCTGTTGGTTCAGGTACGGATTGTTGGTCCAGCGAATACACTCTGGCTGGTACCCTCGACCTGGTCCCTCCGACATTGGTCGACTTTGTGTTTGACCTGGCAGTCGACTGAGTATCACTGATCAACAGGCAGTTGACTATTTAGTGCTCCGTACTTCCACACCTTAGGCACTGCTTTTCTCCAGCACTCATCCTCAGAATGGTTCGGTTTCCCACAATATCCGCACGTTGCTAGGGGAGTGGAGGTCTGGCCTCCCTATGAAATTTCTCTACCTTGCCCCTTACCACTTTGGCCTCCCCTCTGGGCACCTCCTCTCGGAGCACCTCCCTTCGGCGCACTCGAAAACCGTCCCACCTCCAGCCCCACGACCGGATTTAGCAGGGGGCATGCTCCGATCACTCCACACTAACCCTTGGCCTCCGCTAGGTACCCCTTTCCGCTTAGCGTGGAAATTTCTCACTTGTGCCCTGACAGTCTCTATCCATTGGGCCTTTTCTAACACCTTCGTAAACGTATTAATTTGGGCTGCCGCCAAGGCCTCCTGTATCTCCACATTGAGCCCTTGCACGAATCTCCATACTCTTCTTTGCTCCGTAGCGATTAGCTCAGGAGCAAATTTTGACAATTTCATAAACTGAGTCTCATACTCTGTTACACTAGAAGTTCCCTGCCGTAGCTTAATGAAATCGTCCTCTTGCTTCTCCTGGATGATAGGCGGAAGGTATTTTTCGTTAAACTCCCATACAAAGTTTAACCAGGTCTATGCAGTTCCTTCTCTCTCCCACTTGGCCCTAATTACATTCCACCAAGCCCTGGTTGGACCTTCAAACTGAAAAACAGCGAACTGCACTTGCCTCTCCTCTGTATAGTTTAAAGCGGCAAAGATGTTAATCATGGCCTCTAGCCATTTCTCGGCTCCGTCCGGGTTTGGTCCTCCCAAGAACTTAGGTGAAGAGAACTTCTGGAATCTCTCTAAGGCCCTATCTTGTCCATTATCAGGGTCTCTAGGTTGATTTACAGGAGCTTGACCCTGTTATTCCACTAAACGGGCTAGAATATTGGTCATTTTCTGGATGGCAGTTGCCACTTGATCTCCCCCTGTAGCCTAGGGTTCAGGTTGTGGTTCAATCGTTGCCTCTCTCTCCTCTCTTGTTTCTTGCACCGGTTCCTGCACTTGTCTACCCTCACGGCCACAACTAGGACCGCGTCCTCGGTTAGTTCCCCTGGTTTGACTTCTTCTACCCTCCATGTTTGGATTTAACCAACTATAAACACATAACAAAGTAAGGTATGGCTCGTATAACACGTTGCAAAAGGATAAATAGAGGCAATAGAACACATAATAAACAGGTACTTTATATACATAGCAAACAAGTCACATATACATGCCAACCTAGGCAAGTCAAAGGCTATACTAGCCAAGGAACATAGAACAAAAGAAACCCTATTTACATCCACCGTGACACGTCAAAGTCAAAAAAAAAAAGAAAACGTGTCGTCCTACTATGTTTCTAACTATCCCACAAAAATCTCCTCGACCTCAATCCTAAAAAGTCGCCCGGCTAGACGCCGACCCAATCGACTCCGAGAATGTACTCGGTTCTTCCTCCGGGTCCTCCTCAGGATCCTCCTCAGGAGCACCAGGAACCTCAGGAGCTACAGGCGCTTGACCCTCCTCAGCCAAATCCTGTATCACATCATCCACCAGTGCCTCGCACTCAATCAGGATATGGCCGGTCCGGTCTCTGATATCCTCAACTACTCGCATAAGGCGTCCAGTTGTCGCCTGAGCCTGCTCGCGGAAAGCATCAGTCCGCTGCTGCTCCTCCAAAATCGAGGCCTCCAGCTCTCGGATCCTAGCTGCCTGGACTCGGAGAGTAGCCTGGAGACGCTCAATCTCCGTCTGACGCCTACGATTGACGCTACCCAATTGTCTCCGCTCATCGTCCACGGCAAGCACTACTCGATCAGGGTAAGAGTAGGTCTTCCAGCAGTCGCAGCGTCGAATCTTGCGCGCTGGGGACCACCGCTGCACTGGCCCACCGGGGCTCTCCTGGTACGTGATAACGCGACAAACGGGCCCCTCCAGATGTAGCTCGTCAGTAGGAGCGTCAGAAGGTACATCAATAGGTACATCAGTAGGTACGGGCAGAGACGGCCCAGCACTCCCAGAGGCGTCAGTACCCGCCATCACCTATGTTTGCAAGTAACATTGCAAAAGTAAGTACACGAGACGTAGAAAACAAGGCTAAAGGCTAAGCTCAAGAATAAAACCCTAGCCTATCGTATCAAGCACTCAATCTATCCAGATCAATTCAGAACCTAGGCTCTGATACCACCTGTGACAACCCTACTTCCCTCTAAGGCGTACCAAAGGGTTTGGCGGACCGCCTGCCCAACTCTCGCCAGGACTCACTCACTCGTATCACGTGCATACATCCATGGACCAGAAATAACATCGTAATTCAAGCTTATAATTTACATTGATGTAAAATCAAGATACAAAGCCCCAATATACCCAAACTGGTTCAAAGTATATACAATCCAAATACAAAACATTCTATTCGAGGAATAGCGTGAGTACAAGTCAAAAGTCAAAACAACTAAACTACGCTAGTCTTTACACGTCTCATGCCTCACTCGTACCCCTGTAAGGAAAACAAAACTAACGGAGTGAGCCAAAGCTCAGTGAAGTTCCAAATATCAAATTGGCCATCAAACAAAGTAATAATAGTGTGATAATGAAATAGCGAGCAAACAAGCCCAATCAGAGAGATAATACTTCAGGTAGTCAAGAAATATATGGGTCATATTAACATGTAAGGATACAGTGGCTCATGTCTCGGCTCCATCCCAGCTTGATCGATTAGTAGTTGACACTCCGTCAACTTTTAAGTAATAACTAGTCCATAAATAATACCCCACTTCACGCCAGTCTCCGTCCACCGATCAACCCCCTTTTTCGGGCCCGCACGCCACACGAAACACGGGTGGTAATACTTGAGTATACTGATTAGTAGAGGAGATAGCACTCCACTCGACATTACTAGTAACCCAGGGTTCGTTATCTAATCGACCAGACCCTTGCCGGCTCGACTCGATTAACTAGCCACAGGGTTTCTGGAATTCCAGGCAAGATATAATTCATACACATGTAAAGCAGGTCAATTGAAATTGATGAACAAGTACAAGTCTCATTAGGGCAAGTGCGATAAAGTACACCCTTGCCCTGTCAAATCACTTATATATCATGTAATCACGTTGGTAAAAGATAAATCACAAATATCAAGTTCAATAAGATATTTGGTAGCACTCACCAAAAGTAGTGCCTCTAGTGTTCACGTCCGGGTGGTACTCCGGGTTTGGAGTCCAAATCTGCGATAAACTTGACTTAAGAACTTTGAAAATCGACTAAGGTTTGAAACTTAGACGTTTCGTTCAATAAGAATCAAGAAATTGAAATTCACTTGAAGAATAGTCGTGAAACAGTTGCTCGCTTTTCAAACTGAAAAATTTGATAACATGCTTGCTTGGAAATAACTTTTGAGTTGAAAGTGCAAGGAAAACGGATTTATAGTGGTTATTACCGCTTTTCCTAAGGGTACAAGTTCGGCTAGGTTCTAACGTATAGCCCTCGATAAACCAGGTTGTGAGAACCCGTAATTTTCTCATTTTCTAGGTTTTATTCTCCTTAATGGCATGTTTTCTGCATTTTCTTTATTAGGAAAATTTTCCCGATAATTTTTATGAGTAAATATAGTTTGTAGATGATTTTTCTAATATCGGTTAGATTTTTAGAAAATAGGAATGTATATCGGACGTGGGACCCGCTAGTGCGAAAAGTTCAGAAAACTATGGCCAACTAGGTTAAGATTTGGGTACTGGGTTTAATTTACCGGGTGTTATGAGATAATTAGAGATTACCAAGTGGATTGGTGTGAGAGGAACAAGGAGATAACCATGCCTTGACTAAAAGTGACAAGTGTCACTTGGAGGTTGATTTCACTTTTTGACCACTATTCATTCTTTTACCAATAAATCAAAAATTGACCCAAAAATCCCTCAAATTTGCAAGCTTGAAGCCGGCTCTCTCCAAGGAAGAAAGAAAGGAAAACTCTCCAAATTCCTAGCTCTACTCTTGCTCAAATCCACCAAAACAGCCCTTTAATCTTGCATTTGTTCCATAAAACCTCTTCACTTTGTGATTGTGAGGTGATTGGTGGACTTGTTTGGAAGGCTAAGGTGGTTAGTTGCTCCTTCTCTTGCATTACAAGGTGAGAAGCTAAGGGACTTATCTTTTCTTTCCAATAATGCTTAATTAGTGACCTTTGTGAGTTGAAGTGATGATATTAGGTGTTGTTTTGTGATTTTTGGTTGAAATTGGTGAAGTTTTATATTTATTTGTGATTTTTCTGTTTTCATATGATTATTATTGTGTGACCATCTATGATGATTGGAAATGATATTAAAGGAAGCTAGAAGGTGGAAAGTGTGGTTAATTGCAGAAAATTTCTGTTTTGGAAGGAAATTGTGGAAACTAGGGTTTCATTTCCCCTCATTCTGCCTGGCACTGTTCATCATAGTTAGAGGCCGAATTAGCCTTGGATTAAAACATGAAAGTTGTAGGGAATGATATTTTAGAGTTGCCTACAACATTTCAGGCCAATCGGAGTAGTGTAGCTTGTGAAAAGACCGAAATACCCCTGCTGCCGTGTTTCTACCCGAACTTGAAAATTGCTTCTGTAATTGGTTAATTTGGTTGGGAATACTTCTGATTTGGTTGTTGATGTCTTATTAAGAAATGTATCCTGGTGTCTTAGCTTTCGGATGGCTTTGGAATCACTTGATTTGGACTTAGGTAGCCTGAATTACGGTTCGTTATCCAGAATGCGGTTTGTTAACCTATTTTTGCGGTTCTGGTTTAGTATATTGAATTTCTGACCTAGTTGTACTATGAACTGGACTGAGTGACCTTCTGTAACATTGTAGACCTATCTATTAGCTTTGAAACGGTGTATCTTGCACCTCCATCCGATAATCGTAGTACCGATGGTGCCAAAACCGCAAAATGATGTCAAAAACTGTTTTTAGGGTTTAAAGTTTAATTCCATTTCCAGATTTCCCTGGTTTACTCTAGTGCTTATACATTCTTATGGAGCACTATTTTGGTATTATACGGAACTGGTTTATGACTTGTAATCGAGTCTTATTGTGCTTGTTTGAATATTTTAGGGCGTGACGGTGATTAAAGACGCTCTTTGGGCCAAAGTTTATGAAATTTCACTTGCTTGCCTGGTGAGTGTACTACTCACTTGTTTGTTTACAATGTGGCTTTGCTATATTTGAACTTGATGCCTCGAGGGCCTATGTGCCATTGAAACTGATTAAAGTGAGGGTGTACTTGATCGCCCTCACCCCTTTTGGTACTATATACGACTGTCTACTGTTTTACTGTGGTATTTAAATGATACCTGATATACTGGATTTGGTGTCGTTTGGACGAGTATCCAACGGCCATTACTGTTACTACTGAGCTCAACCCCATTGGTAGTCGATTGAATCGAGCCGGCAAGGGCTTGGTCATGAAAATTGACGAGCCATGGGGACTGTTATATGGAATATTGTAGTAGTGAGACTCTTGATTCTGGTATACTCGAGTATTACCAAATTTATACTGTTTGGAATTCGGGCCCGGTAGGGGTATGTTGGGTGGAAGGAATGGAAGTAAAGTGGAGCCTACGGTTGGTTACTTTTAAACATTGACGGAGGGTCAATGAGGTTCGATCAAGAAGGCAAGCGAGGAAAGGAGCTCTTGAGAGCCGTCCGTATCCTTTTATCAACTCTATTAATGTGTGCTCTTGGTTTACTTTTGATGATTTGAAATGAAAAGCTTTATGCTTATATGATCTTGGTTGCTTGAGTGATAGTATCTCACTGGGCGTAAGCTCACTCTATTCCGTTTGTTTTCCTTACAGGAAATTGAATACTTTTGGAAAGGCGATGAATATGGATTGCCGAGTTGAGCGTATGTATATATATATATTTTGAATAGCTCCTTTTGGGCAAAACCCTAAACTCATTTTGACCCAACCCATCGTTGAATTGTAATTTGCAACCGCACATGTATAAACTTATGGGATAATTTGGTATGCCATTTTGGTATGTAAATGTTGAATTTCAAGATGTGCATGTTTGCGTGATGTGTGGCCGGATTCTGACGTGGCCGGTACTATTCATGGCTAGGTCCGATTTTCATTTTTTTATTTTGTGATTGTGACTTGTTTAAGCGCGCTTGTATGTTCCGGAACGTCTTAGCTCGCGTTGAACTGTCCCATAGTCCTGGCGAGAGCTGGGCAGGCAGTCCGCTAACCCCTTTGGTTCGCCTTAGGGGAAGGTGGGGCTGTCACACAGGTAACAAATGTCCTAGATGGTTCAAGTGATATTCATTTATCAACTTTACCCAAGTTGCAAGTATATTTCTCTAGTTCTCGAGCGAAAATTTGGGTAGCATGCCCTTTGTATTTTCCTATTTCCAGCCATTTTTGGCTTCATTATTTTCCTCAATCAAACCCAAGTTACACATACAACAATCTAACTTCAATAGCCATTCAATAGGCTCAAGACAATACAAGGATAAAAATCAAGCCAGTAACAAGTGCGGAAATGAAACTTAACAAAAGATAGATTTGATGTGTTTTTACGGAATGGACACATCCGAGGCTACGCTTATTGGATTGGTGTGTAACTTATACCGTTTCGAAGCTAAGACAAAGGCCTCCAACTTTCATGAAGATCACTTAGTCAAATTTCCAGTGTAACCTAATCAAACTCCCAATTCACAGAACCAACTTCCAACTAACCGGCTAGTTAACCATACTACATTTGAATGGCCATATCTCAGGCTACGGAAATCCGTTTAAGGTGTTCTTAGAGGCGTTTAAACGATAAGACAGATTACTCAAACTTTCATGTTTTGGAAAATGGCTAAATCAGCATGCATCATAGTGAATAGACACAGTTAATTGGATGAATCTGTCTAAAACGGATCACTGGAAACATCCTAGGGCAGTGAGGGTATTTTAATCTTTTCACAGGCTACGTTACTCCGATTGAGCTGAAATTTTGTAGGCACCTATAAAATATCATTCTCTACAATTTGTAATTTTTGTGCCAAGCCTAATTCGGCCTCTAACATCAAGAACTGGAACCGGATAGAACTGAAGTCCAATATTCCAGAAATCTGGAATTTTTTTCATTTTTAATGGAAACTTTCTTCATTTCTTGCTCCAATCATCACCACAACCTCTTACATAAGCTTAGATACAACATATATTATCCATACAACAAGTTTATGCAGAAAATCATCAAACCCTAACTTACATTCACCACCTCAAATTCATCCCAACAACTTGGATAACTACTAATCTAACCAAAATATGAGTTATATAACAACTTAAGCCAAAATAAAAAGACCAAAGCCATGGTTAGACCTTATACCTCAACAAAAGAAGCTTGCAAGAGTAATACTTCACCTCCTCTTGAAATTTTTGGTTCCCCTAGCTTCCCAAAGTCACAATTCACAAATTCATCGGTTTAGAATTTTGTTTCCTCACTTGGATGGCTCAAACTCAAGATGAAGGAAGGTTGTTTCTTGCTCTCTCTTCCTCCTCTCTTGTCTCGGCCAGCCAGCACAAAAATGAAGGGGAATGGAGCAAAATGGAGGACAAGAAGGTTGGACTTTTGGCTTGGTTAAGTGGCCATAGGTGAGTGACACTTGTCACCACCAAAGCCAACCAAAATTTCTTTTTCTTTCCTTGCATTTTTTGCCGTAAATTTCGGTCAAAGCCAGCTGGAAATAAGAGGATATTTTGCTCAAGTATTAATGAGCTTGTATGGTAAGAAAGTAGTGATCAAGTGATGTGTTCAATCGGTAGTGCACGGTACACGTCGGTTCGCACCGTTTTTCCTTAAATCACACGTACTAGGGTTTTTACTTCCTATTCACTAACTTTATATCATTGCTTCTAATCACATATTATTTCTCTGCTAAAAATCACTCTTAAGCACCAAATTTGATCCTCGCTCCGTACCGGATAATTACACTACGGATACACGTGAAAATCCTAACTTGCTCCAACTTGAAAACGAAAAGTGAAACCCTACTTTCTAGGTTCATTTGCACTTATTGTGGAATGATTGGGTAGTAGGGCTATAATAAATGAATAATTTCCAAATAAAGGGCATTTTTGAGAAAAATATAAGGAATTTGCAAGTCCTCACAATATGGGCTCACGTGGAGCTATTCGTTCGTTCGTTCGTTCGTTCTCCTGTCATTCCCCTTATTCCTCCAATTATTTGAAAATGCATTTTGAGAAGTAAAACCCTTCATTTCATTCATTGCCACTCATTCATTCATTTCATTTCACCCCCATCCGGACGTTGGCCGGATTCCACCCGACAACAAGGTAATACTCGAGTATACCAACGTTCACACCTAGGGTCACCATATCGCCCAAACGACTCCGCTTCTGGCTCGAGTCGATCGGTAACGAAGGCTAGGACCCAGTTCAGCCAAAAGACTTACATCATGCGCAACTAATGTATCAATCATTAAATCATTGAAAATTTCATGTTTTATTTAGGTCGAGCGCGATAAAGTACACGCTCACCTAGAAAACTCGTTTTGGAAATCCTTGAAAGCACTTAACACATGATCAAATGATAACACAAGCCATGAAGTCAAGGAAAATATAGCAAACAAGGAACACTCACCTATTTAAGCAAAATAACGTCCAAAGTTTCCTTCCGAATACACCCTCAATCACCAAGGTATCCTAATATAATCAAATGAACACATTATGCTTCAACCATCAAAGATGTAAGTGAGTCAAAGAAAAGTCGAATACGTACAAGTACAAAGTATAAATATGGTTTTGGTAGTGAAAAGAGTACATTGAAACCAAAGGACATAAGTAAAATATTTGTAAAACTTAGACTCACTTGTAAAACTTTAAAAATTACTATTTGAGTCGAAGTGGCAAAGAAAACGTAAATACCCTAGATGGTTCACGTGGTATTCACTCTCAAACCTTACTCAAGTCGCAAGTATATCGACCTAGTTCTCGAGCGTAAATTTGGGCAGCACGCCTTTGTATTTTCCTATTTTCCAGCCATTTATGGCTTCATTCTTTTCCTCAATCAATCCCAAAGTCACACACAAAATCATCTCATTTCAATAGCCGTTCCATAGGCCCAAGGTCATACAAGTACAAAATCAAGCTAACGACATGTGCGGAAATGAGGTTTAGCAAAAGATAGATTTGATATTGTTTTACGTAACAGACACAATTGAAGCTACGCTTATCGGATTGGGGTGAAATCTATACCGTTTTGAAGCTAAGACAAAGGGCTACAATTTTGATGAAGACCACTTAGTCTAAATTCTAGTGTAACCCAGTGAAATTCCCAATTCACAGAACCAAGTTCCAACTAACCGACCAGTTAACCATACTACCTTCAAATGGCCATATCTCAAGCGACCAAAGTCCGTTTAAGACGTTCTTGGAGGTGTTGAAAAGCTTAGTCAAGGTACTAAAACTTTCATGTTTTGACTAAAAGTTAGTTCAGTACATATCTAGGTGAACAAATGCAACCAACTTAGTGTACTGGCAAAACTGTTCGCTGATTTTACTCCTAGGGCAGTCAGGGTATTTTCATCTTTTCACAGGTTACGTTACTCCGATTGAACTGAAATTTTGTAGGCAACTATAAAATGTCATTCGATACAACTTTCATGTTTTGTGCCAAGCCTGATTCAGCCTCTAACATGATGAAATGGAATCGGGCAGAACTGAAGCTACAATTTCCAGAAATCTGGAATTTTGCTATATTCAAGCTATAATTCACATTTTTACCTTGAAACTACCACTACTATCACCTTCACAAGATCATATACCACATATATGCATCATACAACACCTAACCCTCAAGAAAACCTAACTCAAAAGTCATCCATCCAATCATCAAAACCCTTTGAAACAAGCATCACAAGCACAATACTAACATTAATACCCAACTTAATCATGATTAATGGAGAAAGAATGGTTGATCAGCCATTATACCTCAAGACAAGAGCTTGCTAGGATGATCCTTCACCTCTCCTTGAAATTATTGGTTCCTTAAGCTTCCCAAGCTTCCAACTAGTGATTAATCGGTTTAGTTTTTCTTGGTTGCACTCAAAAGGTTGGATTCAAGGTAGAAGATTGAACTCTCTTCACTCTCTTGCTTCTTCTTGCTCTTAGCCAAAAATAGAAAAAAATTAGGGAAAATGAACTCAAATGGAAGATAAGAAGGTGAGACTTTGGCTTGGTCAAGGAACCATAGGTGGTTGACATTTGTCACCACCAAAACCAACTAAATTTTTACTTTCTTTTCCTTGCATTTTGGCCACAATTTTCGTCACATGGCTGAGGATGAGGGGGGATATTTTGCAAAAATATCAAGGGTATGTGGTGGTCAAGTGGTGCACTCAGTCGGTAACGAACGGTACACTTCGGTTCAACCCGATTTTCCTTATTTCACACGTACTAGGGTTTTAACTTATAATTCACTAACTTATTATTATCACCTCTAATCCCACACTTAATATCATCTAAAACTCACTTTTAATCTGTCGCACCCCATTTTTTAATAAGAAAAAATAAAAGACGAGTTTAGAAAAATGGCTTTTGATTCAAATTTTGATTGGAAAATGAATTTTTTATTTAAAAAGAAAAATGAAGAACATAGGTCTAAATGGGACTTGAAAATGCGACGATTTTGACCCACAATAATAGTTTAAAAAGGGTTTTTGAATAAAAAATCGAAGTCACCACTTGGTATAGAGTTAAGGTGTACCAAGTCACCTAAAAATGAATTTTTAAGGAAAAAGTAGAAAAATCCTTTTTAAATGACTCCAAGTCTACAAAAATCAGAGAAAAAGATTCGGGAGTCACATTTGAAGAAAAGGAAGGCAAGGATAAAAAATCCAAGGCACCCTTTCAACCTAGCCAAGGTTAGTTGCGTGATTTAGTCAAAAATGTTCTTAATTTAACCTAAAAATTTATCACATTTGGATATACTATATGGATGCAAACCCTAGACCTAATGATGAATCAAAAGGGGGCAAATATTTCTTAGAGGCTTGATCGGACTAAATCACATGAGTTGTGATAGCCAAGGATAAGCCCTCCAAGAGGTCACGAATAATGCTAATGACGTAAGAATGAGTGGAATGAAAGTATGCAATATGAAAACATGAGCTTGTGTGAAATGAAAAACAATAATACAAGATAATAGTGTGTAAAATGGGAGTGTGCAAAGTAAGGTGGGTAAAGTGATAGTGTGAAGTGCATGTGTGCAAGTGATAGTATATAAAGTGCGAGTGGTAGAGTGAAAATGTGCAAAATAAGGATTGTGTGAAGTGAAAATGTGGAAAAATGGATAAAATATGAAGTGAGAGTGCAAAGTGATAGCGGATAAATGAAATGCATGAACCATAGAGGAATGCAAGCAAGATGGGTACGGGGAGACCCTATATCGTGACTTTTTGATTTGCCTTTTGGTTAGAAAAAAAGAATGAGCGTACTAAGGCTATATGTAGCCACACTCGTCCATTCCCCTTACCAGAAGGGTGACTCCCTAACCTATGCATGCAAATGAGCTAGTCTAAAATGAGAATGCAGCCTTAAATATGTAAGGAAAGGATTTGGGGGAGCATGCAAAATGAAAAAATACTAAAATGAAAATATGCATGAAGATGTAGTGAGGCATGCATATATGACACTAGCGAAAGGGGGACGGCCCTATTGGGTCTAGCATTGGACTAGCCCTTTATTAATGCTTTCTCACAAGCATTGGACTTGTGAGGGCCCGAGGGGAAGACCATGACTAGCATTGGACTAGCCACGGTAACGTGCATTCATCCACATAATCAGATATAATACTAAAGCAAATAGACATGCAAAGCACATAGTTTTACATAGCACGTAGCATATGAGCATGCTTATCTAGATGCAGGGGCCTAGGAAAGCGATAAACACATAGGCACACACAAGCACATAACACACAAGCCCTATCTATTACATTTGGGGAAATCCTACTACAATCTAAGAGGGGAAACGAAATAAAATAAATAAAATAATAACCTATCTATTACAACCTTGGCATAAGTGCCTTTCAAATGATCAAAATTGAACTAAAAATAAATATACAAACTAAAGCCAATAAAGAAAATAAATGAAATAAATAAATAATAAAAACATTTAAGAGGCATGCAATTAAACACGTAAAATCACATAGGGCACATAGGGTCAAATAAAGTAAGAAATAAGGGATAGGGTGTACCTCCCTTGGAGATGGAGCCCTAACGGAGTGACATTACTCTCTTGTTTACCCTCCAAAATAAAGAAAAGGGTCAAGGCACCACTTTAATTAACAAAAAAATCATAAAAGATAAAAATGAATCGGGAAACTAAATCAATTAAATCATATAAACAACCCACATTCAAGAAGTCAAAAGAATAAAATACTTGATTGCAAACATTAACAAAGTTTTGGGGTCAAAATTAAAGAAAAATAAAGTTTACGGACCTATTTGCAATTAAACCTGGGACCCAATTGAAAGAAATTAAAAATTTTTAGGACCATGGCATAAATATTTAGAAGCACAGGGACTGATTTGCAAATTCATTTTATGGTTCTTAACCAAATAGGCCATTAGGCCATTGTATTTATTTCTTGGGCCAAGGACTCCCTAAACCAGATCAAAACCCAAAGAAACAGACGGGCTAGCCTTCATTTCTTAGCAAAACAAACCCAACCAAAAGAGTGGGCTTTACCTCCTGAACCCAAACCAGAAACCCAAACAAAATAAATTAAATCCACTTTTACAAATCCAAACAAATATTATTGCCCACAACCTAAACCAAAACTAAACCCAACAAGATTAGCAAATCAACTAAAATTATCAAACCACAATTATGATCTAAATCCCAGAATTAATTTATCCAAAAGTCACATAAAATAGGCAAACAGAAGATTAAGCTCAAAAAGGGCAAAATGAATTCGATTTTTCCAGATTTTGGGGCCACGGTGAACAAAAGGGAAATTAGAGGGGTTAAAGTATAGTTTTTCGAAATTTAGTCATGCATGCCTGACAGAGGCTTTCTTCTTCAGTGTGACTAAGAGGAAAAAAAAATCCTGGTAACCTCTGATACTTCATGGTTCAACAGCCTTACATGGCAAATATATTCCATACCATTCCAAGATACAACGGACAACAAAAAAAAAAAAGCAAACGACTCCCAAAAATTCCTTGGCTCTTCTCCCCCTCCCCGACTAACGAATACATAGTTTCTGGCCAGCTTTGGATTGGCCAGATTTCCTCTTGAACGCGTACAGAAAACGCACAAGGTTGATCATTTTGGTTTGGAATTTCGTTTGGGCATTTTATCAAACAGTAAATGGGCATGAAAATTTTGGTAGTGTGCGGTACACGTCGGTTCACACCGTTTTTCTTTAAAACACCCGTACTAGGGTTTTTACTTCCTATTCACTAACCTTATATCATTGCTCCTAATCACATATTATTTCTCACTTAAAAGTCACTTTTAATCACCAAATTTGATCCTTGCTCCGTACCGAAAAATCATCCGGCAAAAATCGCGAAAACCCTAATTTGCTCTAATTTTGAAAACGAAGAGTGAAACCCTACTTTCTAGGTTCATTTACACTTAGTGTCGAATAATTGGGTAGTAGGGCTTTAATAAATAATAATTTTCAAATAAAAGGTATTTTTGAGGAAAAATATAAGAAATTTGCGGGTCCTCACATTTTCTATCTAATGATGTTTAATTAATGGCTTGTGGTAGCCTAAGAGGTGATTTTGTGGGTTATATCTTGATTTTGTTTGAAGTTGGTGAAGTTTTATATTTATTCATGATTTTTCTGTTTTAATATGATTAATATGGTGTGGGCATGGATGATGGTTGGAAATGGTTTAGAATGAAGCTAGAAGGTGTAAATTGTGGCTATTTGCGGAAAATTTCCGCTTTGAAAGGAAATTTCGGAAGTTAGGGTTTCAATTAAACCCATTCTGCTCGGTATTGTTTCCCCTAGTTAGAGGCCGAATTAGCCTTGGGTTAAAACACGAAATTGTATAGAATGATATTTTATAGTTGCCTGCAAAATTTCAGCTCAATCGGAGCAACGTAGCCTATGAAAAGACCGAAATACCCCTGCTACCCTGTTTATGTCCGAACCTGCTAATCTGCTTCTGTAATTGGTCAGTTTGACCAGGAATACTACTGATTTGGTTGTTGATGTCTTCTTAAGAAATATAGCCTGGTATCTTAGCTTTCGGATGGCTTTGGAATCACTTGAATTGGATTTTGGTAGCCTGAATTATGGGTATTCAACCAGAATGCGGTTCGTAAACCTGGTTAGGCGGTTCTGGTGTGGTACATTGAACTTTCGACCTAGTTGCACTACAAACTAGACTGAGTGACCTTCTTCAACATTGTAGCCCTTTCTATTAGCTTCGAAATGGTGTAAATTAAACCTCAATCCGACAAGGATAGCTTCAGTTACGTTAATTCCGCTAAGCAACAGCAAATCTGCCTTTTGTTTTCCAACCCAAACTTCATTTCTGCATACGTTCTAGTTTGATTTTGCATTTATACGTTCCATGTGATTTTACTCTAGTGATATGTGGATTCGGTTTATGACTCATATTCGAGCCTTATTGTGGCTCTAATTAAAGGTGTTTGATAGTTTGTAATTTGTGGATGTTGAGGTTTGGTTGGAAAGTAAAGAAAGACAAGGGAAATGCTGTCAAAATTTTCGTGGAGCTTCTGCACAGTCTCGGGAAATTTGCTATATCTTGATGTAAGAATGTCAGAATTGAGTTCCATTTGTTGAGTTTTAAACTAGATTCATAGGGCTATAAACAGTATAAATTTTAGACCCTGTTTATGTCTGTACCATTTATGGTGATTTTTCAAAATTGACTGAAATATTGTACCTGTTCTGTCTTTCACTGGATAAAGCAGCAAATTGAGACTTGAATTTGACTGAATTGCGTTCTGAATCTTATGAGGGTGTTCTCTTGAAAGTTATAGCCCTTTGAATGTATTTTCCAACGGTATAACTTTTACTAATTTTGGACTTATAAAAACTTGATATATGATTTTTTATATAGGGTTGCGCGAAACTGGAAAATCCTGTTTTCCTAGTATCGATCTTACTTTCATTTTCTACTTCAAATTTGGAGTTGGTCAGTCATTGTAGGAAGGGTTTTGAGGCTGTTCATGCCTTTAGGACTAATCGTTATCTTTTCACTCCAAAATCACCTCTTCGCTTTACATTAATGGTTCATTTGGATAGACACCTGACTTGTAATCGAGTTTTACTTGCGAATTCTACTTATTAGGTCCTGGAGTCCAGTCTTAAGTGTTTGCCTTGATTGTTCTAGGAGATGCCGGCGAGTAAAGCCATACTTGGGAAGGAAACTTTTGAAATTATCCTTGTTTAATCAGGTGAGTGCACCACTCCCCTGAATTATTGCTAAACTGGTTTTCTGTACTTGCAACTTGCTATTTGAATATCTTTCCTGACTTTTATCTTGTATGAGACGAGGGTGTACTTTATCACACCCATTCTCTTGCCTGTACTGAACGAACTGGAATTTATTACTTGTACTTGTTATGTACTTGAACTTGTAACTTGCACTTGTTATGAGATCGTTTGGAAGTGTGTCCAACGATCGTCCTGTTAAACTTGAGCTCAACCTCATGGGGAGTTAATTAAATCGAGCCAGCAAGGGCTTGGTCGAGGTATTTGACAATCCATGAGCGCCTATTCCTAGGAAATTTTTGAGTATTGATACTCTTGATTCCAGTATACTCGAGTACTACCACTTTCATTCTTGTTTGGCGTTCGGACCCGGTAAGGGGGTATGATTGGTGAACGGGATTTGGCGTTAAAGTAGTGTTCTACTGGAATGGTTTCCTCATTTGAAAGTTGACGGAGGGTCAACGAAGTCGGATCAAGTACTGCAACGGGGATTTGGCTCTTGAGAGCCACCTGTATCCTTTTATCTAAGTTGTTTTGTTCCTCTCCTTATTTGCTACACTTATGTGATTCATTGAGCATGAAGTTCCTTGGTTCTTGACTGTTATTATTTTGGGCACCTCATTGAGCTTTTAACTCACCCCGTTCCGTTATCCTTGTTTTCCTTACAGGGAACCACTTTTGGGGCTAAGATGTTTTGAAGCACGAGTCGAGCTAGTTTTAATATATTCTTGTAAAGTTCCTCGATAGTTGGAAAATCCTAAATGTATTTTGATCTAATTATCTTCTTTTGTTTTGTAAACTACACACGTTTGTGTATAACACAGTTTAACCCTGTTCATGTATCCTATTTGGTTTGAAAATATTTTTCCGAGTTATATGACGTGGCACCCACTATCCATTGGCGGTTTCGACTTTCGTTTGCTATCTTACAATTTTGTATAGTTTGAGCGCGTTTTTATTTTTTCGTAACGTTTTAGATCGTGTTTAACTGCACCGCTAGACCTGGTTGGATGATGACGTGGCAGCAGCCCTTCCAATTTGATTTGATTCTTGTAGTTTTATTCCGGTTTGGATGGAGCTACGACTGAGTCCCGGCGAGAGCTGGGCAGGCGGTCCGCCGAACCCTTTGGTTCGCCTTAGGGTGAGGTGGGGCTGTCATAGATATTGCACTCATCACACGAGACTTCAAAAGAATACTCAACAAGAGGAGATTCAAAAAAGGTGGATCTAGCAACTCCTTCCCAAATCAGTCCAACAACTTGAAAAACAAAAGGAAGCTAGAGTTCAACAAAAAGCAAACTGATAAGTGCTTTGAATGCGGCCAACCTGGACACTATGCAAGTGAGTGTCCAGTGATGAAGAAGAAAGAAGGAAGAAAACAAAGATTCAACAAATTTCAATTGACATGGAATGAGTGCAACTCCGATGGTGAAATTGAAGAGGATGAAGAATCTGCTCATTTGACTTTTATGGTCATTGGAGATGATGAGGTAACATCTTGCAACTCTCAATTTAAAAGTGATGATGAAACTGATGATGATCTTGAATCTTTCATTATAAAATTGCATGATAGTTTGAAAGAATCCTATGCTAGAAACAAGGAATTAAAATAGAAAATTAGTTTTTTGCTTCGAGATAATGCAAATCTTTTTCAAAAAAATAAAAAGTTGAAAGCTGAAAATGATTATTTCAAAAAGAGTGAGACTGCTTTACACTTTGAGCTTGATAGAAAAATAAACCTTTGTGAATTGTTCAAAAAGAAACAAGGTGATTTGAAGGAAGAATGGATAGTCTAAATGAGTTGCTTAAACACAAGAAACAAGTCTGTTTTCAAAAGAATAGGTTGAATTCAAATTCCAACGAATTTGCTATTTATAAGAGAAGACAAGTAAGATTTATTAAACCTGTTCATATAAATAACTCTTTGGTTATGTGTAATTTCTATTGTCAAAAAGGTCACATGAAAAGTGATTGCTATGTGAAAAAAAATATGAAAAAAGGCATGAAATGCATGTGGATAGTTAGACATGATACTAACTCTAACAAGTAGGAGATATTGGTAAGATTGATGGGATTCTTGTTCATAATGCTTTTTTGTAATTTTCTTTTGATGTTTCTGATGTTTTAAACTGAGTTTTTATTGATTTTTTACTGAATTTGTATGATGTCAAAAAGAGTGAAAAAAGAATAATGCTGATCTTATGATGATTTGCTGTGATTGCTGTCATTTCTCTGTTTTTATTTGGATTATTGGATTCTCTGTTATTGTTGCTGATTTTTGGTAGCTGGTTTTTACTCTCATCTTATGATGACAAAAAGGGGGAGAAATGGATGCTATGTGTAAGGGGGAGTTATTCTGAATTCATAAGTTTAAATGCATTGTGTGAGGGGAAGCTTATGCTTATATGCTCAATTTTTTTCTTTCTTCCATCCATTGTTTTGTCATCATCAAAAAGGGGGGAGAATGTTGACCTTGGTCCCTAGCTTTTGATGATTACAAAACAAATGGATGTTGCTAACATCTCCTCAAAGGCTTTTCCAGAAATGAATCAAATTAGGTTCAAAGATTAAGCACATTTGAAAAAGACAGAGTATGCTCAACCTGTCGGATGCTCAAGAAGATAGTACCGGACGTCCGATAATCATTGCACAACTTCGGACGCATGCTTCAGATGTCCGATAGGATCTTTCGAAGTCGACGAAACTATCGAACGCTGAATATGTCTCTATCGGACGTCCGATAGAAACAGGATAATTTCTCAAATCTCTTTGTTTGCTGTCGGACGCACAAAAAGCTTGCACCGGACGTCCGAAAGAATTGAAGAAAATCTCTTAAACTCACAGCCTGCTGTCGGACGTCCGATAGGACGCATAAAACAGGGCTATCGGACGTCCGACACTCCAACGAGTAGTTGACTCTTCAGCTACTTTCTATCCGTTGGAAGCATTAATAAGGCACTTTTTTGATCCTATATAAATAGTGGTTGGTCAGATACTTCAAACAACTTTGACACACTGAAGATACAAAAGATCTAGAGTGATTTTAGTGAGAAAATACTCTTCAAGGAATATTTGTAGTCTTAGTGGTGTGAGGTTCATTGTAAGCTTTTCATTTGTGAGTGAATTCTCCATGAGTGTAGCTCTGCGAGAACTGTCCTGAGGGATAGTAAAACGTCCTAACTTGACAGAGTGGAGTTCGGGGTAAGGAGGAAGTGAATCTTCCTTTGTACACAAGAGTGATTGTAATTCATCAATTTGAAGAAGCTTGTTTCAATTAATCTACAAGCTCAAGGAGGAGTTGGGTAGTTAATTGGTTTGCAATTCTTTCCTTTTTATTTACTTATTGTTATGTTTGTGATCTTTAAATTGTTTATGTTTTCTACTCTCAAGCAGTCTTGCTTTCTTGTTAATTATCTCATTGGTTGTCTTCGGGCCTAACATAAACCCTCATCTCAAACCCTAGCCGCCATAGCTCCCCTCTGTTTTTGTTTTAGCTGACCTCCCGCCTCTTTTTTTTTCCTCCCTTTTCTTTTTATCCGTCCAACCCCCTTTTCACTTAGCCGCCCATTCTTTATTTTCCAAACAAATCCTATCCTACCAGTGTCTAGACACCTCACCATCTAGGTGAGGTGTTGTTAAATACAAAAAGGGACACTTGTCCCTATGCATGATCCCCACTCGTGTAGCATGCACACTTCCACTTATTTTCCTTATATATTTTTTTTTGTGTTTTGTACTTTTTTTCTTCTTTTTTTGTTTTTGTTGTTTTTTTCCCTTAAACAAACAAAATTAAATAAATAAGAATGAATGCTAATAATAAAGCAAGAAATTAAAATAAAAAAAATAAAATAAAGTTAAAAATGGAACTGAGAAAAATTTGGTGTCTACAGTTTGCCCCTCTTTGTCTGAGTTTTGAAAAAACTTGAGACAAATAAATAAATACCAAATATTTATCTGTGTTATTCGGCTGCAAACTACTCAAACGACTGACGCTTTTAAAAATCAGGACTGACTCCTTTAACAAAAAATTTAAAATGGGACAGACCCAGACGAGAAATTTAAAACAGGACTGACCCGAACAGGAAATTTAAACGGGACTGACCCGAACAGAAAATTTAAACATGGGACTGACCCGAACAAAAAATTTAAACATGGGACTAGCTCGAACGAGAATTTTAAACATGGGACTGACCCGAACGAGAATTTAATCATGGGACTGAACTGAACAAAATTTAGATCACGGGACTGATCCGAACAAAATTTAGATCATGGGACTGACCCGAACAAAATTTAAATCTTGGAACTGACCCGAACAAAATTGAAAATCATGGAACTGACCTGAACAAACTTTTAAATTATGGGACTGACCCGAACAAATTTTAAATCATGAGACTGACCCGAACAGAATTTAAAATCATGGGACTAACCCGAACAGAATTTAAATCATGGGGCTGACTCAAACAGAATTCAAAATCATGAGACTGACCCGAACAAACTTTTAAATCATGGGACTGACCCGAACAGAAAATGAAGTGCTCACTAGTGAGACTAACCCATATTTAATGGCAAAGAAAACAAAATGCACGCTAATGAGACTAACTCATGTTTAGTGGCAATGTAAATAAAATGCTTATTAGTGGGACTGACCCACGGCTAGTGGCGATGCAAAATGAAATACTCACTAGTAAGACTGACCTACGGCTAGTGGCAGTGCAAATGAAATGCTCACTAGTGGGACTAACCAACGGCTAGTGGCGATGCAAAATGAAATGCTCACTAGTGGGACTGACCGACGGCTAGTGGCAGTGTAAATGAAATGCTCACTAGTGAGACTGACCCACGGCTAGTGGCGATGCAAAATGAAATGCTCACTAGTGGAACTGACCCACGGCTAGTGGCAGTGTAAATGAAATGCTCACTAGTGGGACTGACCCACGGCTAATAGCAGTGCAAATGAAATGCTCACTAATGGGACTGACCCACGGCTAGTGGCGATGCAAAATGAAATGCTCACTAGTGGGACTGACCCACGGCTAGTGGCGATGCAAAATGAAATGCTCACTAGTGGGATTGACTCACGGCTAGTGGCAGTGTAAATGAAATGCTCACTAGTGGGACTGACCCACGACTAGTGGCAGTGTAAATGAAATGCTCACTAGTAGGACTGACCCACGGCTAGTGGCAATGCAAAATGAAATGCTCACCAGTGGGACTGACCCACGGCTAGTGGCGACGCAAAATAAAATGCTCACTAGTGGGACTGACCCACGGCTAGTGGCAGTGTAAATGAAATGCTCATTAGTGGGACTGACCCACGGCTACTGGCGATGCAAAATGAAATGCTCACTAGTGGGACTGACGCACGGCTAGTGGCAGTGTAAATGAAAATGTCTTGACAATCGGTCAGTGGGATTAAACCCGAACCTGCCTTGGTTACACAAAATCCGAGCTCAACGGGATGTTGGCGGCACAAAGTTTAGGCCCAACGTGATCTTTGTGATGTTAGCGATACAAAATTCAGGCCCAACGAGATGTTGGTGGCACAAAGTCTAGGTCCAACGCGATTTTTGTGATGTTGGCGGCACAAAATCCAAATCCAACGGATTGTTGGCGGCACAAAGTCCAGGCCCAACGGAATGTTTCAAAAACAAACAAGAAAGCAAATTTGATTTGTCAAGAAACAGAAATTAAACTTGATTTTTTGATTTTGACTTTTCTGATTTTTTTTTGGATTTGATTTTGATCCTTTTTTTTGGGATTTTTGTTGTGTTTTTTAAAATTTTTTTCTGGTGATTTTGGGTTTTTTTTCGAGAGAATCTTTTCAAAAATATTTGCTCCAGTGTAAGGCCCCTTTTTTCTTCTTTCTTCAGTATCGGCCTTCGACATCATCAGACGCTTCTTTGTCGATTTCAGCCATAAATACCTGCACAGGGGGCTTGTCAAAGTACAACATGCACTTAAATTTCTTATTTTTTTTAAACTAATGCAACTACTACTCATGAAAAGAGCAGCGTGACTGATTCGAAAGTATATTATTTGACTCTTGGATGAAATTCTCAGATGTATTACAAAAATTTTGCCCCAATATGGGCTTATTTTGCAAAATCTCACAAATAAAATTTTGCCCCAGTGTGGGCCCATTTGATTGCAAAAATTTGTTTGGATGACTCGCCATTTATTTGAACAAAGTAAGAAACTATGTTTTCTAACAGAAAATTTCATGATAAATCTCTCGAAATAATACCAAATTATAGAAGATTTCTTCCTCATCTTAGCATCGATGCTTAGAGTAATGGATAACCACTTCTTGTTAGCTCACCTTTCAGGACCAATCAAGTGGGTATTATTTTTAATTTTGATGTGGCTAAGAAAAAATGAGAGGTTAGGATCTGTCTTATTCTTGTGCCCCAATGGTATGTAATCCATTCAACATCACATCTTAGTGAAAGCAAAGAGTTTATCACCCTTATTTCTTAAGAAAACTTGGTCAATATTTAAGCTTTCTAGGCTTGTAACGTATGGGCAGAAACGATAACTAAACATGTGGAAACAGGTTATAGCCTTATGATCAAAAATGATTGAGAGATTCTTCAGAAGCATAATTCTTACTTCTAGTTGTCATGAGGGATAAGTCAACGATGGATTTTATGAGCTTGTAATGTGGTTTGAAAACGATAGTTAAAGAGATAAGATTTTTAAGGACATTGCAATGAAGATCGCATTTTTTCAAAAATTACTCCAATTTGGACTCCAAGATCTTGACCTTTGTTTGACTTTTATAATCACTCAACAGGACTTTCAGCATCTAATCTTTTGCATTTCCTTTGCATTTTTTTTGTTTTTTCCTTTTCCTTTTCTTTTTTAAAGGTGCCCTTGCAGGTTTTTACATGATGAGCACTGTCAACTTCACGGCTAATCAATTCAAAAATACATCTCAAAAAAATTTTTTGGCATCAGTATAGGAGCATCACTTGCCAATTAGAAAATTTCTTGACAGAGATATTGCAAAGAAACAGAAGTCAGGACTTTCGGCTTTTGTAATGGGGTCTGGTGGGGTGCTTTGAAAAGTTAAGGTTTGAAAGCGGATTTCAAAAGTGGTTAAATGATCTGAGATCACATTATTGTATTAATTCTCTTTTAGGGTTAAATCAGAACTTGCCCCAGTTTATTCTCAATTGAGGCTCTTTTCTCTTTCATTTGTTTTTTTTTCCTTTTTGGCCTTCTGCCATTCTTTTGAACTTTTCAAAATTTGCCCCAATTTATACTTAACCGAGGTTCTCTTTTCTTCTTCTTCTTCTTTTTTTGCTTTTTGCTTTTGTTACTTTATCACTTTTCACCTCTTGAGACTTTTCTTTCTTTTGCAACTCAAACTTGCCTCCAGTGTGGGGTTTGCGATTCTCAGGGATTGTCAAACGAAGTATTTTATTCTAAAGGCTCAAAAGGAATAACTAGAGATAGAATGTTTGATTGGAAAAGAAGAGAGCATGACTTTTATTCCGTTCCTTACATTAACTCTGAAAGGAAAACTTTCATTAATGCAAAATTTCTTGCATGTATCTGAATTAGTTCACTGAGAAAGACTCCTGTTCATCCATATCTGTGAAACATGGGTGATCTGCCGAACAAAACTCTCCCTTTTCTTTTCTCTTCTTCTTCTTCTTTTTTTCTTTCAAAATTGAAGCCCAGGTAAAATCAAATCTCCCCAATTTGCGGTTCTCTCCCATTTTGGTTTTAGTATTTTTGCCTTTCCCTCTTTTTTTTTTTTTTGAAAAATTCTCCAATCTCCTTCCCCCAATGTGGGGTGCGATCATAAGTGCTTTGAAAAGAACCACCCATTTTAGCTCAAATAAGGATGCAAGGGATAAATATTGTTCAAGTTATAGAAACGATGGCCAAAGTATCATTCTTACACCTCATGACAACCAAAGTAACGAAATGGTCATTGAAAATCCACTCCCTTTTTGGTATCTAAGAATTTTCCAATGTAGGGTAGTGATCATTAAGGCTCTTATTTGAAACGAAATTATTCTTTTAAAGGCTCAAATGGGAGAGCAAATGATAAAATTTGTATGGGTAGAGAAACGAACGCTCGAAGTATCTTTCCAAATTTTCAAAACAAACAAGAATAATGCACATTTTTGCTTTCACTTAGATGTGAATTGAATATAATTAGACACAGTGGACATTTTTCAAGCAAAGATTGCTCCAATTTGCAATTTATCAATCAATGTGATTGATTTTATTTTGGCGTTACGTGAATGAGAAAAGGTATCTCATTAGGTCTTTTGAGTGACCGTTTACCTTTTTTTTTACTCTGAGCAGTCTTATTGTATAGCTCGGATCACCAATCAAGTGTATGTAAGGATTTTAGAAAGCATACACTTGTGAATTTTCAGGCTAGAGGTTGAGGAAATCTCAATTTAGTTTTATTTCTTAAAATTCATCATGAAATCTCCAATAAGCAAAAATAAAGAATGAAATGTACATGAATATACACAAAACAATAATTGTCCAAAAAGTTTATTGCTGAAAAAGTTTAAAACAAAATTTCTCGTTCAATTATAATACAGATGAGAAGAGAAAAACTTCTAAAGAGCTCCACATATATACACTTTTTGTCTCCTTTTCTTTTGGGACAAAAATGTATTAACAAGTCAAATATATAGAAATTTTTTTTTAAAAACAATTATGAAATCTCTTAGAGGCTTTAGTCTAACGCTTCCAGATAGATCCTTCATGTTTTCATTACAAGGCCTGCCCAAGAATCAAGTAATACTTGTAATTTCAAATTTTATCAGACATAGAAAACTATTTTCACCTTATTAAAGCATTTTTATAAATGTAGGGGAGGGGGAGAAACAAAAGAAAAAAAACCCTGAGTTAGTAAGTAAGACTATAAAATCGGTATGCATGTCCTATGGGGGAACCCTTTTATGCCAAGGGTAGGTGTAAGATGAAAATGCAATCCTCTAGGGTAGGCACCATACAATACCTGATGAATCCGATCAACTGATTGAGTGAAAAATGATTTCGAAAATTTGGCCAATTGGATTGAGAAGAGACATTTGTCCTAAAAAATGAGGACGAAGTCCGAATGGATTGTCTGCTTTGATCAACACATAAAATGATATGTAAAAGAGATTGCAATGTCTCGATTAATTTATTCAGTGGACCTTAGACTTAAACCCTAAAGGGGAAAAAGCGGGTCAAATGGATAGGATGAAATCCAAAATCGACTGAATTGCACTAAAAATAAGTAAACTGGCCAACTGAATTGAATGAAATTGATGATCTCTTCAAAATCGACTCGATTGCCCTAAAATGGGTAAATTGACCAAATGAATGAAATGGAGTTAATGATTTATTCAAAAAAGATTAGATTGTCCTAAAATTGAATGAATTGACAAAATGGATTGGATGAAATTGATGGTTTATTCAAAAATCAATTGAATTATCTACCCATTGGTAATTTCAAAAAAATCATTGCAATGCATTAGTCTATGAGCCTCCTAAAATGAAGATTTGGCCTCTATATTTATCGTCTCAACAATGAGGAATCATTTGTGAGTTTCTTCAAATTAATGTCCTTTACGCAAGGGAATTTTTTACCAATTTTGTTTAAAATGGCCAAAAGATGATTGTTAGATGCCTATATTCTAATGTGCAAAAATTGCTTTGCCGTTTTCGAAAAGATCGGATCCTACCTTACCTCGTGCACTCCCCCTTTGGATGGTACAAGAAATACAAACGTGGAAGCCTCATTCGATTGTATATCCAAGACACAGGGCAGTTTGTTCCTAACACGGGATTCCCTAAATGGCATTCCCTTCTAAGGTGGATGCATGATGCCAGTTTATCAAATCGACTAAATATGCAGTACACAAATGAAACGTGTCCTAAAGGAACCCTTTTTGTATGTCGGAGTGAGTCTAAAATAAAATGTATTCATGCTGCAAATGCGAAGCAATGAATTTAAATGTGTCACATCAAATAGGGTAGGCTCCTAAAGAGTACCATGCCAAAACTCTTATTTTCTAGAGCTTATGAATGCAATGGAGACAAAAACCAAGAAAAGTTAGTTCAAGCAGACAAATATGTGACGGCCCCACCTCCCCCTAGGGCGTACCCCAGGGTTCGGCGGACCGCCTGCCCAACTCTCGCTGGGACTCAGTCGTTCACTACAGTCCTCAAATAAATACAAGATAAATCTCAAATATAACTCAAATGTTCCAACATTTTCATATCAAAAGCGAAGCGTCCACGCTTCCACTGCGCCACTCTGATCCATGATCCCAATTCTTATACAAGAGGAATTCCATATCAATAAAATCACAACAAGCCTTCCTTCGCCACGAGCCCTGTGGAGGGGAATAAAATATTTTTGGGGTGAGCTAAAAGCTCAGCAAGTAATCAGAAAAATCAGTAATCAAATCGGTTTCACAATAGTTCATTTCAATGATGTCATAAATCAAATGATAAGTCCAGAAACAACTACAACATTTGCAAAATAGTAAATATGGAGTATCAATAATTCAAGAAACATTTACAATGGAAAGCGATAGTAACATTCATGAAAAAGATACGTTTGTTCTCCTGACATTTCCTCCTTCCTTCAAACTTTTGAAAAATGCATTTTCGTTTTTTTTATAAATAAATGCCTCGCTCATTTGGTCATTCATTTCATTCACCAGACTCCGCCAACCTCCACCAACCTACAAAGGTAATACTCGAGTATACCAAACGTTCACCCAAGTCCCTAATCGCCCGACCGAGACCGTTTCTGGCTCGAGACGACCGGTAACAAGGGGCAATGGCCAGTTCAGCCCAAAAGGCTTACATCATGCGCAACTAGCATTTCAATAATTAAATCCTTGAAAATTGCACAGTTATTTAGGTCGAGTGCGATAAAGTACACACTCGCCTAGAAAGCTCGTTTTGGAAATCATTCAAAACACTTAACACGTTATCAATCAATAATACAAGTCATGAAGTCAAGAAAATATAGCAAATAAGGAACACTCATATACAAGCACGCATGATATGCAAGAAAACATTTCAAAAGTAACTTTGCAAATAGTTTAAAGGTAAATAATGCAAGAAAACGGTACAAAAGTAACTTTGGAAACAGTTCAAAAGTAAATAATGCAGGAAACGGTTCATAAATAACTTCAGAAATAGTTTGAGGTCACTCACCTCCATGGCTCAGAAACCATCCATCATATATTATTGCCTTGCTCAAATCCAAGTCTTAGATCACAAACTCAAAGCAATCAAACCCTTTAAAACTTCGGACAGCACTTCCCCTAAATTTGCTTACTTTCCCAGCCATCATGGCTTCATTATATCTTCAGCCAGTCCCAAAGGTACACACACAACAACAAGTTCATCCAATAGCCATTCAGCAAGCTCCAAGTAATACGAGTACAATTCAAGCTAGGGAAAAGTTCGGAAATGAAAGTTAAGCTCAAAACCAGAAAAAACAGTTTTGACGTCATTTTGCGGTAATGGTACCAAAGGCGTTACGATTGTCGGATGAAGGTGCAAGACCCACCGTTTCGAAGCTAAGAGATAGGGCTACAATATTACAGAAGGTCACTCAACCCAGTTTCTAGTGTAACCAGGTCAAAAATGCAAGAAACTACACCAGAACAGGAAAAACAGATTCACAGAACGTATTCTAGCGGAAACATCATAAATCAGGCTATCCAAGTCCAAATCCAGAAATTCCAAAACCAGCTGAAAGCTAAGAAACAGGGCTAAATTTCATTAGAAGGCCTCAACAACCAATTCGGAAGCAATTCCAGCCAAAACAACCAATTACAGGAGCAATTCTTACATTCGGGTAAAACCAGAACAGCAATAGTAATTTCGACTTTTCTCATTCCACACTACTCCGATTGACCTGAAATTTTGTAGGCACTGTCGCGCCCCATTTTTGCGATAAGAAAAATAAATAAATGGTTTAAAAATGTATTTTTTGATTCAATTTGTGATTTGGAAAATGAATTGTGATTTAAAAGGAAAATGGGTCTAAATGGGGGTTTTGAGAGTGCGACGATTTGACCCAAAAATTATGGTTTAAAAAGGGTTTTTGAAATAAAAAACGGAGTCGCCACTTGGTAATGAGTTAAGGTGTACCAAGTCACCTAAAAATGAATTTTTTAAAGGAAAAAATGGGAAAGAGTAGTAAGAAACCCCTTTTAAACGACTCCTAGTCCACGTAAACCAAAGAAAAAGGTTCGGGAGTCACATTTGACAAAGGGGAAGGCAAGGATAAAATCCAAGGCACCCCTTTGACCTAGCCAAGGCTAGTTGCATGATTTAATCAAAGATTTTCTTGTTTTAACCAAAGAATTTATTACATTTGGATGCACTACATGAATGCAAGATGAAGAAAAAATGCAAACCTAAATTCTAAAATGTCTCTTGCAAGGTTTTTGGTCCCAACCACATGAATTGTGGCGGCCAATAAAGGAAAACCTTATAGAGGTCGATTAATGCAAATGATGGCTAAAGTGAAAGTGTGCAAGTGTATAAAAAGGTGAACGTGTGAAATTGTATGAAAAATCCAAGTGTTTGTGTGCAAGTGTTTGAAAATAGAATAATAGATATATAAGGTAAAGTGGAATTCCATTTGTGAGGTGAAAATGAGCGCGTGATAGTAAACATGTAGTGAGAAAGTATGGTTTGAGAAATGTGAAAAAATGTGGTTAAAAGAGTATGTAGGTGATAAAAATGAAAGTATGACCCTAGAGGAATGCAACAAGTCGGGTACGGGGGTTGACTCCTAACTTTTCGACTTCTATTTTCCCTTTGATTAGAAGGCAAGACTAGCGTGCTAAGGCTATCGAGTAGCCACACTCGCTCGTTTTCCTTATCGGAAGGGGACACTCAAGCAAGATGAACCCTATAGCTAGCATGAGATGCAAAACCTAAAGTGAGGGGGAAGGGGTTTGAGGAACATACCAAATGATAAACTAAGGAAAAATGCGTGATATGTGGTGATCATGCACTTAATGAAAAAGGAAAACAGAACCTATTGGGTCTAGCATTGGACTAGCCCCTCCTATGAATTCCGACTAGCGTTGGACTAGTGGAAACGATAAAAGAAGCTACAACTAGCGTTGGACTAGTGTGGTGACGTGCATTCATCCATTCCATTCATCCACACTATAAAAAGCGAGTAGACATGCGAATCACTTATAAAAACGCAGCACATAACACTTAGCATGCTTGACTAGATGCAAGAACCTAATAAAGCGATAACACATAGCACATAGACAAACAACGAAACTAAAAGAGCCTATTACATTTGCTAACTAAAACAAAAAGGGGAAAGGGAAAATGGACAAAATGCTCGCCGAGCCCTATCTATTACAAGCCAAGAGGTGTACACATACCCCATAAAAGGAAAAACTTAATAAAGTAAAAGTGAATGAAAGGAATGAAAGGAAATGTAAAGAAAGCAAAGTAGGCATGCAATTCACTTAGCACATTGGATCACATAGGAGAGACAAAAAAAAATAAAAGAAATTATACCTCCCCCTTTTGTGGTGCTAATAAAGTGGACAAGGCCTAAAATGGGCTAAAGTCACCAAGGAACTGGACAATTTGGCTAAAACCATCCAAAGCAACGGATTAATGCACCAATGTAATGATAAAATGTAAATAAAGCAAATTGAATCCATCAAAACATTGAATCATTCTCCAATTGCAATGTAAAAGATCAAAAGAATGCACAATTTCCAAGCAAAAGTGAGTCATTGACCCAAATTTCTAAGATAGAAAATGACTAAGGACTCAATAACAACCATCAACCAATCAAGGCCCCTTGAAACATTTTAGGAACTTTAAAGATCAAAAATCAAGAAAGGATCAAATAATTACAAATAATCACATAAGTGTTAAAGCATTTAAACCATTTAAACATCCATGTTCGCCAAGCTGGGGCTTAATTGAAAGGAAAAAAGGAAGTTTGAGGGGTCAATTTGTGGTTGATTTTCAATTACTTGGGCCACAGTGGAACAAATAGAGACTTGGGGGTGAGGATACAATTTTCTGGAATTATTTTCATGCAAAAACCATGCAATCACGTAGAAAGCCTTCTGCAATTCTGGTTTCCTTTCCTATATGATATGCCGTGTTTCATTATTAACCAAATGCATCACCAAACAAACATCAACAACCACAAAACATCACTCCTAATCATCAACCAATTCGAGTGACAGTTTCATTACAAGACTAAAACAGAAAATCTGGATCGGTGGCTACCAGAGATACAAGAAGTATCAACCAAAGAAAGGAGTAAAGTGCTGCAATTTTCCAGCTGCAGCTTTGCCGCCACTTTCTTTGATGCTTTGGATCAAAACATGCAACTTCGTCAATCATTTTGCACAAGATTTAACTAGCAAATTGGATGAATAAAACCCAGGTTCTTGTGGCCCGTTACATGAATCAAAGACATGAAAGCTAATGCAACTTCAGGCTATCCACAAAGAAAAACAAATTTCTGCAACACTTTGCCCTTAAGATTTCAGCAGCCAAAACAAATTCTAAATGCAGCTTGCTCTAAAAACACAATTTTTTGATCAAAATAATGTCGTGAAACTAAGCAACAAGGCCCATAACTAAAATGCAATCCTGCAAGTTCCGGCAATGCTACATACAAAGAAAATCCAGAATTTTCTTGTTTTCTGCTGCACTTTTCATTCGACAACTTTTGCAGCTCCAAGAAACTTTTGGCCAGCAAGATTCAATTCCAGCTTAAGTATGTTTAGGCACAAACACTCAAAACCAATCCAAGCCTCATAACAACCATTTTATCATTCAAACCAACCAAAACATAGAAGAAAAATCATGCAAAGGCTAGAAAATTCTAGGCAAAAGGTTCGGCAGTTCATGCATTCTTAGCAGAAACTTCCTTTTCTTTCGCTGGTTTCTTAAGCTGCAAATTTCTGGGTTTCATACCAGGCAGGCAGGTCATGCAAATCAGTCTCCAAGCTAACGAAAATCATGCAACTTATGCCTTTTATTTTCTCAACCAAACGCTAAATTCACACAAGAACAGGCAACAGCAAAAGGCAACAAACCCATGAAGCTTTGGCGTGTTTCATGAACTCATTTTCAGCAAGCATCGCACGACTTAAGCAGTCAAATCAACTAACCATATCATGAACTCCAACCAAACTTGCTAATGATATACCAAGATAGACTTCCTATGGTTTCTTGCCTACACCCAAGTTAAAACAGAACCCAACTCTAGATCTACACATGCCAGAAGAAATTCAGAACAAAAAAAGCATGCAAAGTTGGAAAATACAGCAGAGTCATAAAGAAAGAAACTTGCGGTAAATTCATGTATATGATATACCAATCGACCAACAAACAAACGCCAACTACAGCCTAGGAACAGATTCTAGGAAAAACACCAAACAGATTCTAGAGGGACTGAGCAGACACCAACATACCTAAAATGCAAATAAGCAGTCAAAAGGAAACAGCTTTGGAAGTGTCCATCCAGCAAGGTTTGACGGCAACGATGGCGGCTGATTCACGCGAGTGACGACAGCTCCAGATCCTCCTCTGTTTCTCGGCTTTTCGCTAATGGTTCCAGTCTTCCTTTCCTCCGCCACTGTCTTTTCTTGTTCATTGTTTCTGGTTTTCCTCAGATTTTTTTTCCGTTCTGGTTTTTCTCTGGTTTTCTACTCTCAGCTTTTTCACTGATCCGTCCACTCTTTTCTCCTCCCCTGTCCTAGTTCTCTCTCACTCCAGTCTTAGCCGTTATTAGATGCTTTCTCTACCAGGCCTTTCAACCATCACAGAATCAGCCGTCCTCTCTCCTCCCAAAACTTCCCCCTTTTTCCAGACCAAAAAACTCTCCCCTGCGGCTCCCCTTTCTCTTGCTATTTATATCATCAACCCCCCTCCTAAACCCTTAAAACATTGCCACCATATTTGCAGCTTAAGGAGCCGCACAAGTCCTCCTTTGCAAACTGCAAAAAAATGCAGCTTGCATGCATCGGCTCTATTAATTTTTTTTTTAACTTAATAAATACAGAATATAAATAATAATAATAATAACAAAATGACAAAACTATGTAATAATAATGAAAACAAATAAATAAAATAAAAAAAACAAACTAAACAAATAAAAACAACAAAAATGTCCATTTTTCAAATTTTCTTCATTTTTCCCCTTTTTTCTTTTTTTTTCTTTTCTTTTCTCAAAATAACTTAACAAAAATAACTAAAGTGCCAAAAGATTGAATTTGAACGTATTTTTGTGAACAATTTTCTTTTTTTTTTCTTTTTTTATGATTTTCCTTTTTTCTCTTTTTTCCTTTTCCAAGAAAACATTGAATAAAAACAAAATGACTAAAACATATTTTTGATGTTTTCCTTTTCTTTTTCTAAAAACTCTATGCTAATCTTAAACTTAAAAGCTAAAACTAAAAACTAAAACTAAAAGTAAATAAAAAGCAAATGAAATAGGTCAACTAAAAGGGCGAAAATGAATAAAACTAAAATATCATAACAACTAATAGTGCAAAACGTACAATAACGAACTAAAATGCAAGCAATCTAAAATGAAAATCATGAAATAGATGATACACACAAATTATTCAAAATTTGGTGTCTACAGGCACCTTTAAAATGTCATTCCCTACAGCTTTCATGTTTTAAGCCAAGGCCAATTCGGCCTCTATCTATGAGCTACAAATTCGGACAGAATGAAGAACATCAAACCCTAACTTTCCAAGATTTCTTCCAAAACAGAAATTGTTTGCAATTAACCACTTTTTCCACCTCATAGAGTCCTTAAACATCATTTCCAATCATCATATATAGCCACACAATCATGTTCATATTAAAACAGAAAAATCCCCAATAATTATAAAACTTCACCAACTCAACCAAAAATCACAATATAATCCATAAAGTTGCACCTTATACCACCACTAATCATGATTTAAGCATCAATTAAGGAAGGAGAGTGGTTCCTCACAACTCACCTTAGCAATAGAAGAGAGAGAACATCTAGGCACCTTAACCTTCCAAATAACTCCACCAAACAACTCACAAACACTAATAGAAGAAGTTTTATGGAACAAATGCAAGATTAAACGGTTGATTTGAGAGATTGAGCAAGATTGGAGACCAAAATTGTGGAGAGTTTTCTTCCTTTCTTTGAGCAAGAAAGTCGGCCAAGAGAGCTTGAAATAAGAGCTTGTTTTGGTCAATTTTTTGATATTTATTTGGTAAAGGTAAAGGTAAAGTCAAATGGTCAAAGTCAAGAGTAAATTAGATGGTGACACTTGTCACCTTTAGGTTTAAAACTTATCTTTTTGTCTCTCCAATACAAATATCTTAACACCTTGTAAAATAATATCACTTAATACAAAATTCTAACAAGTTGTCAAAAATATAATGCATTTACCGCACTTGCGGGTCCCACGTTCAAAACGCACTTCAAAATTAACGTGGACTAACTTGGATCAAGAAAATGATTTGGAAACTATATTTCCTTATAGAAATGTATAAAAAAAAATTAATATATTGAAGAAAACAAACTTAGAGACAAGAAAACAAAATAATGTCGAGAAAATATATAAAAATTTTCGGTTTCTCATACTCCTAGTGTTCGGGGCGTCACAAAATACACATAACACATTTGTAGCAAAACAATACAAAGAGATAAAGCAATAAAAGGAAAAGAGGTGTTGGATCCCTCCCCTCGTGAATAGTGTCCCTAATAGGGTAAGGCAGATTCTACCGTAGGTAAACTATCATGGATGCATGAGGCTAGGGCTCGCTAATGCATCTAGACTCGATAGGTTTTAGGTCCCCGAGCCTTCAGACTTGGAAACCAAGGGTCATCAATTCTAAAGTTCTTTGTCGGTGGCTCGAGCGATTCCCCAGACACTTCTATGCACACGTCGTGTCACGGCTACATGTCTGAGTGAATCTATCAAAAATCCTTAACCTTCGACTAAAAGCTAAAGGCTATTAACCCACAGCTTAAAGCGGAAGATTGAGTGACCCCTCGGTTCATGCTATGCACGCGTCGTGTCGCGATCACACGTCCAAGTGGGTCGCCTAATCCTAATAGGGTGGAATAGCGTGACAAGCCACTAAAAGAAAAATAAAGGAGGGATAAATAATAAAGCGTATGCACGTATGCTAGTGCTCCTTTTTGAAGGGTTGGGATCGAGAACCAATGCGAGACTCTAGCGTAGTATCCCCATCCAAATGCAATGCAAAGTGCGGGATAAACATAAATAAACCATCCATCCATCAAATCAATCGTACGCAAATGGGTGAGAGAGTGAGTTGATATGCGCGAGATGCAAAAATCCTAAAAAAGAAAAAATGCAACCCTAAACATCCAAATGCAATATATGAAAAGGTTAAAAGAAGAAAAAGGTTGACTAAATCAAATTTGCTCGGACTCTCTAAGTCCCCAGTGGAGTCACCAATTGTCGCGCCCCATTTTTGAATAAGAAAAATAAAAGATGAGTTTAGAAAAATGGCTTTTGATTCAATTTTTGATTGAAAAATGAATTTTTGATTTAAAAAGAAAAATGAAGAACATGGGTTAAAATGGGACTTGCAAATGCGACGATTGTGACCCACAATAATAGTTTAAAAAGGATTTTTGAATAAAAAATCGGAGTCGCCATTTGGTATAGAGTTAAGGTGTACCAAATCACCTAAAAATGAATTTTTAAGGAAAAAGTAGAAAAATCCTTTTTAAACGACTCCAAGTCTACAAAAATCAAAGAAAAAGATTCAAGAGTCACATTTGAAGAAAGGGAAGGCAAGGATGAAAAATCCAGTGCACCCTTTCAACCTAACCAAGACTAGTTGCGTGATTTAGACAAAAATTTTAATTTAACCTAAAAATTTATCACATTTGGATATACTATATGGATGCAAACCCTAGACCTAATGATGAATCAAAAGGGGGCAAATATCTCTTAGAGGCTTGATCGGACTAAATCACATGAGTTGTGATAGCCAAGGATAAGCCTTCCAAGAGGTCACGAATAATGCTAATGACGTAAGAATGAGTGGAATGAATGTATGCAATGTGAAAACATGAGCTTGTGTGAAATGAAAAACAATAATACAAGATAATAGTGTGTAAAATGGGAGTGTGCAAATGGATGTGCAAAGTAAGGTGGGTAAAGTGATAGTGTGAAGTGCATGTGTGCAAGTGATAGTATATAAAGTGCGAGTGGTAGAGTGAAAATGTGCAAAATAAGGATTGTGTGAAGTGAAAATGTGGAAAAAGGGATAGAATATGAAGTGAGAGTGCAAAGTGATAGCGGATAAATGAAATGCATGAACCTTAGAGGAATGCAAGCAAAATGGGTACGGGGAGACCCTAAATCGTGACTTTTTGATTTGCCTTTTGGTTAGAAAAAAAGAATGAGCGTACTAAGGCTATATGTAGCCACACTCGTCCATTCCCCTTACCAGAAGGGTGACTCCCTAACCTATGCAAGCAAATGAGCTAGTCTAAAATGAGAATGCAGCCTTAAATGTGACGCCCCGAAAAAAATGAGTTTGAGAACCCGGAAATTTTCTAAATTTCTAGGGTTTATTTTATTTCATCGCCCGCCTTTTCTACATTTTCTTTATTAGAAAAATTTCCCACATAAAGTTTATGAGCAAAGACAGTTTTAAAATGAATTTTCTAGTATCGGTTAGTTTTTGACAAATTAAGAGCGTATTTTGGACGTGGGACCCGCTAGTGCGGTAAATGCATTATATTTTTGACAACTTGTTGGAATTTTGTATTAAGTGATATTATTTTACAAAGTATTAAGATATTTGTATTGGAGAGACAAAAAGATAAGTTTTAAACCTAAAGGTGACAAGTGTCACCATAAGATTAAGTCTTGGACTTTGACTACACTATTCACTACTTTACCAAATAAATCAAAAAAATTGCCATAAATCATCCTTATTTCTAAAGCTTCATAGCCAGCTCTCTCTCAAAGGAAAAGAAAGAAAAGCTCTCAATTTCTTCCTTCTATTTCTTGCTCAAACTTCAAATCCAACCAATAAAACTCCAAATCATTCCATAAAAACTCTTTGCTAAGTGGTCTTGAGGTGTTTTGTGGAGTTGTTTGGAAAGCTAAGGTGGCTAGTTGCTCTATCTCTTGTATTGCTAAGGTGAGTTGTGAAGGACCCCTCTCCTTCCTCTAATGATGTTCAATTCATGATTGGTGGTGGTATGAGATGCAATATTATGGATTATTTCTTGATTTGTGGTTGAAGTGATGAAGTTTTATTATTTTTGGGGATTTTTCTGTTTTAATATAAGCATGGTTGTGTGGCTATCTATGATGATTGCAAATGGTATATAATGATTCTATGAGGTGGAAAAAGTGGTCAATTGCAATCAATTTCTGTTTTGGAAGAAATTTCAGAAAATTAGGTTTTGTGAAGGAACATTCTGTCTGAATTTTTAGCTCCTAGTTAGAGGCCGAATTGCCTTGGCTTAAAACATGAACATTGTAGGGAATGACATTTTAGAGATGCCTACAAAATATCAGGTCAATCGGAGTAGCGTAGAGTGAGAAAAGTCGAAATTACTATTGCTGTTCTGGTTTTACTCGAATGTAAGAATTGCGCCTGTAATTGGTTGTTTTGGTCAGGATTGCTTCCGAATTAGTTGTTGAGGCCTTCTGATGAAATTTAGCCCTGTTTCTTAGATATCAGCTGGTTTTGGAATTTCTGGATTTGGACTTGGAGAGCCTGAGTTATGATGTTTCCACTAGAATACGTTCTGTGAAGCTGTTTTTGTGATTCTGGTGTAGTTTCTTGTGTTTTTGACCTGGTTACACTCGAAACTGGGTTGAGTTCATGAAACACGCCAAATTTCTGGGTTTCATACCAGGCAGGCAGGTCATGCAAATCAGTCTCCAAGCTAACGAAAATCATGCAACTTATGCCTTTTATTTTCTCAACCAAACGCTAAATTCACACAAGAACAGGCAACAGCAAAAGGCAGCAAACCCATGAAGCTTTGGCGTGTTTCATGAACTCATTTTCAGCAAGCATCGCACGACTTAAGCAGGCAAATCAACTAACCATATCATGAACTCCAACCAAACTTGCTAATGATATACCAAGATAGACTTCCTATGGTTTCTTGCCTACACCCAAGTTAAAACAGAACCCAACTCTAGATCTACACATGCCAGAAGAAATTCAGAACAAAAAAAGCATGCAAAGTTGGAAAATACAGCAGAGTCATAAAGAAAGAAACTTGCGGTAAATTCATGTATATGATATACCAATCGACCAACAAACAAACGCCAACTACAGCCTAGGAACAGATTCTAGGAAAAACACCAAACAGATTCTAGAGGGACTGAGCAGACACCAACATACCTAAAATGCAAATAAGCAGTCAAAAGGAAACAGCTTTGGAAGTGTCCATCCAGCAAGGTTTGACGGCAACGATGGCGGCTGATTCACGCGAGTGACGACAGCTCCAGATCCTCCTCTGTTTCTCGGCTTTTCGCTAATGGTTCCAGTCTTCCTTTCCTCCGCCACTGTCTTTTCTTGTTCATTGTTTCTGGTTTTCCTCAGATTTTTTTTCCGTTCTGGTTTTTCTCTGGTTTTCTACTCTCAGCTTTTTCACTGATCCGTCCACTCTTTTCTCCTCCCCTGTCCTAGTTCTCTCTCACTCCAGTCTTAGCCGTTATTAGATGCTTTCTCTCCCAGGCCTTTCAACCATCACAGAATCAGCCGTCCTCTCTCCTCCCAAAACTTCCCCCTTTTTCCAGAGCAAAAAACTCTCCCCTGCGGCTCCCCTTTCTCTTGCTATTTATATCATCAACCCCCCTCCTAAACCCTTAAAACATTGCCACCATATTTGCAGCTTAAGGAGCCGCACAAGTCCTCCTTTGCAAACTGCAAAAAAATGCAGCTTGCATGCATCGGCTCTATTATTATTATTTTTTTTAACTTAATAAATACAGAATATAAATAATAATAATAATAACAAAATGACAAAACTATGTAATAATAATGAAAACAAATAAATAAAATAAAATAAAAAAAAAAAACAAACTAAACAAATAAAAACAACAAAAATGTCCATTTTTCAAATTTTCTTCATTTTTCCCCTTTTTTCTTTTTTTTTCTTTTCTTTTCTCAAAATAACTTAACAAAAATAACTAAAGTGCCAAAAGATTGAATTTGAACGTATTTTTGTGAACAATTTTCTTTTTTTTTCTTTTTTTATGATTTTCCTTTTTTCTCTTTTTTCCTTTTCCAAGAAAACATTGAATAAAAACAAAATGACTAAAACATATTTTTGATGTTTTCCTTTTCTTTTTCTAAAAACTCTATGCTAATCTTAAACTTAAAAGCTAAAACTAAAAACTAAAACTAAAAGTAAATAAAAAGCAAATGAAATAGGTCAACTAAAAGGGCGAAAATGAATAAAACTAAAATATCATAACAACTAATAGTGCAAAACGTACAATAACGAACTAAAATGCAAGCAATCTAAAATGAAAATCATGAAATAGATGATACACACAAATTATTCAAAATTTGGTGTCTACAGTTTGCCCCTCTTTGTCTGAGTTTTGAAAAAACTTGAGACAAAGAAGTAGACACCAAATACTTACCTGCATTCTTCGGCTGCGAATTACTCAAATGATGGGGATTGACCCCAAACAGGAAATTTTAAAATTGGGATAGACCCATGGGATAGACCCGAACAGACATGTAAAATTGGGATAGACCCACGGGATATACCCGAACAGAAATTTAAATTTGGGATAGACCCACGGGATAGACCCGAACAGAAATTTAAATTTGGGATAGACCCACGGGACAGACCCGTACAGAAATGTAAAATTGGGATAGACCCACGGGATAGACCCGAACAGAAATTTAAATTTGGGATAGACCCACGGGATAGACCCGAACAGAAATTTAAAATTGGGATAGACCCGGACAGAAATTTAAAATTGGGATAGACTCACGGGATAGACCCGTACAGAAATGTAAAATTGGGATAGACCCACGGGCCACGGGTCTATCCCGGACAGAAATTGAAATTTGGGATAGACCCACGGGATAGACCCGAACAGAAATTTAAATTTGGGATAGACCCACGGGATAGACCCGGACAGAAATGTAAAATTTGGGATAGACCCACGGGATAGACCCGAACAGAAATTTAAAATTGGGATAGACTCTCGGGATTTAAAACGATGAGTTGAGTTTTTACCTGAGAACAGCTAAAAGTTTTGCATCGAGGGAAGATTTGATCCTTGTAGCTGAAACAATAGCTGATTTTGATTTAACATATTGTTTCTTCTGATTGCACTTGCCAATAATACTGTTGATTCGTCTTTATCCACTGGGGGAGTTTTTTTCTGACATTAATTTGGGCGAGAAAAGATGGTGGTTGTTTCCATTTGTAGATGTAGCATTCCTGCAAGAAAAGAGGAAATAATGGACTTGCCACCATCATTTGATCCAGTTTGCCTTGAGAATCGTGTAAACATGAGTCTTTTGATGCCTTTGCCAACTTTTGCTGCGGCATCTGCCTTGGTTGAATTTGTAATTTTGAAACCTTTCGATTTCGGAGACCAATAAAGTGCCCACTTACCACGTCACCAAATCGCTGTGGCAGCTTTGTCGCATTTTACCCACTTTGACAAATGATTGAATCCCCTATCCTTGCACAAACCTTAGGGTTTATCATCCATCCGAATCCAATGGTGAAAGAATGATGCATGAAAAATCAAAATATATGCAAGGTGATTTCCTATGTTCTGCATGGAATGAATATGTCAAAAAAATGTAAAACACATCCAACTATGTTTAATCCTATAAAATGCCATGAATACCAGCACATGAGAAAAGATGTATTTGGAAAAGAATGTTTTTACAAAGCAACACAGTTTTGGCCAACAGATGTCATATTCAAATCTCTGGATATCTTTGTTCTAGAATTTAATATTGGCCGAAGTATGACAAAAATGAGAAGAAATCCAAATGAACCAAGTCACTAGCTGTTCCTCCTCGTGCTTGCTCGTTGCAAAAACCTGCCTTGGCGCCCTTTCTGGTTTTTACCAAGGTTGCCCCCACCCTTTTTGTTTTTGTTTTGCTTGTTTTTTGTTTTTGTTTTTGTTTTTTTTTTTGAGGCGCCTTTCGGGTTTCACCTAAGTAAGCAATGGAAGAGTTTGACCAAAATCGACTCAGAAACATGAATTAAAGATTTCTGGCATCAGTAAAATGTACTTCCCTCATAAGATTAGGCGAAGACATTACGGACATCACCTGCTAGTTGATTAACAAATTTTCTAATAGAAATGCAGCAAGTGACGAAAGCCAGGACTTTGGGCTTTTATAATGAGGTCCGGTAGGGTGCTTTGAAAAAAAGTTGAAGCTTGAAAGCAAAATTTCTGAAAGGTGTGAAATAACCTGAGATTGCATCATTTTGAGACCATCTCCAATTTTTAAACGAAACCGAGGAAGATTTGCCCCAGTTGGATTGAATTCTTCTTTCTTTGCATTTTCTTCATTGCATTCTTCTCACTTTTGCATTTTTCTTCAAAAACTAAATTTGCCCCAGTGTGAGGTTTTTTTTTCTTTTCATCTCTCTTTCAAAAATAAATTTGCCCCAGTGTGGGGTTTGCCTTTTCTTTCTGATCATCTTCTTTCAAAATGAATTTGCCCCAGTGTAGGGTTTGCAATTCTCAGGGGCTGCCAAACAAAAATTTGTCAATTCTGATGGCTCAAAGGGGACAAGTAGGGATAAAATGCTTTAAATGTAAAAGAAGAGGGCCTGACTTGCATTTCGTCATTTGTATGAATTTCTAAGGAAAATTTGCATGATCAAATGAAAATCTTCTTGCACATATCTGATTTGATGGGTTGAAGGAATGTTTGACCATCCATTTCCGCCAAAATGAGTGTTCCGCCAGGTAATACCTTTTGGACGATGAACGGCCCTTTCTGATTTTGAGCGAATTTGTCTCTGCCTTTGTCTTGTATTGGCAAAGCTCGCTTGAGTGCTTTGTCCCCTTCCTCAAAATGTATGCTGATAAAGCTTCTTGTTGTAGGCTCAGGCCATGCATTTTGTAACATTTCATGACAAACGGCATTCTTGGCTGAACTCCCATTAGAGTGTGCAAAGATGGAATTTCTGCTACTGCGAACGAGACTGCTTCCAACCATCTATACACCTTGACACATAGTCAAACTCTTAATCATCTACTTTTCTGCTTTTGTCCAAACGAATGCTGATTTATGTCCTTTTGACCTCATTCTCAGTGCCAATATGAACAATTGCTATGGCTTCTAGGTTTGGTTCGAATTTCTCCTCGTTTTGTTCAAGATTTTTTGAAAAAGAATCAAATACTTTCTCATTATCACTCTCGCTTTGAAATTTGGGTTCCAAAATTCTCAATTCGTGAGTGATATAGAGATTGCCATTATTGAATTCCAGAAAAGTGATATCCAAAGGGTCAAATAATTTCATCTTTGGCCATTTGAAAGAATTAACGAATTTGGAATAATAAGCAAACAAATATACAATAAACAAATGAACAAACAATATGACCGAAATATAAACAAACGAATAAACCAAAACAACATTACAAGAATGACTTGTTCATTTTCATAAAACCTTTGATTGAAAACAAACGGAAATGAAATGAAAACTTAAAAATATTTACATGCGCAAATGTTAGTCAAAAGTAAAGATGTTTTCATTAGCTAATTAGATGCAAAAGTTTTTTCCTCATGAATTCGCATGAATGACAAACCCCCTTTAGGTTTACCGAAATTCCTTCTGAATGGGTAGAAATTCGGCTGTCCAATTGGAAATTGATCCCTCAGGGATATCGGGAAATTCTGCGTCATTTCCAAACACTTCAGCCTCACTTGATGAGTTTTTAGCAGGCTCCTTAAATTCCGTATTGTCCATAATAACCCCAATGGTGTTATCGTATTCTGGCAGGGGGTTCTTATCCACATTTGGTCCTTGTTCTGGCCCTTCTCTAATCACTATTTCCCCTGCCTCGATCATGTCTTGCACTTTATGCTTAAGTGCTCTACAATCAGTGGTTGGGTGGCCGGGTGCTCCCGAATGATAGGCGCAAGTGTACTGAGGATTGTATCCGGCAGGGACGCCATGAGAGTAAGTTGGAGGGAGAATTATGCCAATTCTACCGGCAGCCTTTAATTGTTCATACAATTGGTCCAGAGGCCTGCCTAGGTTGGTGAATGTTCGGGTACGGCTTTGATTGTAGGTTTTAGTGTGTTGGGGATAGTTGTAGGTATGTCTATTTGGTGGAGAAAATTGTTGATTGTAGGGAGGTCGGGGTCGAACTTGTTGGAAGTTAGGCTGAGATATTTGAAAAGGGGCTATAGACGAGTTGGTGTATTTAGAGCGAGGTCGAGGTTGAGTGGTATTAGTGTGATGAACAGGATGAGAGTTTGAATAATAAGGGTAGGAGTTCGAGTAGGTAGGGTGTTGTCTAGGCCTGGAGCTTGGGACACGGTTTCGATCACAAACAAAAACGATTTCCCCCTCTTCCTTTTGGAATTGTTGCTTTTTCCCACTGCTCCCTTGTCCTTGCAAAGCATCCAACTGCGATTTGAGGGCAGGGACATTACCCGTCCTATCATACTTGTTAAATTTAGGGGTTTTGAACCTCTCAGGCAACCGCACATTCGGAAAAAGGCAAAACTCATCGTAATCCAAAACTCCTTGCTTGTTCAACCCCTGAATTTTCCCCATAAACTCATCAAAGCGGTCAAGGCGCTTGAGCAACTTCATACCAATGGGAGCGAAAGATTCCCCCATTTCTGGCTTGGTTTGAACAGTGTGGTCTGGTAGGAAAGGTTCAGCAGCAGGGTAATAAAAGGTATGTGGCTCAGGTGGTATATTTGAAGTAGCTTGGGGTTGTGGGCCTTGCCTGCGAGTAAGAAAAGGTGAAGGATTAGGAGGATAAGCGTATGGCAAATTTGTGGTGGGATAGGCGAAAGTTTCCTCGGGTGGAATAGGGAATGATGGAGTAACAGTGACTTGAGTTGAAGGGATGACAAACGATTCTGGCTCAGCCTGCTTGACGGGTATAGGTTCAGGTTGAACTCCGCTGCTGATTAGCTCGTCAATCAATTTTCTCTGGGCCGCCATCTCAGATGCCATTTCACCAAACTTAGTAAGCATTTCGGTTAACTGAACCCCTAAACTTGTAGTCTCAGGTTGAGCGGTAGTAGTAGACCTATCTGATTGTTCCGGTTGTGAACTCATGTTTACACGACTCCTCTGAGCTTGGCTACGGGATCGTGTTATGATGGAGTTTCGACGAGAAGTTATATTTAAATATATCCTGAGAATTTTTGAAAAGATTGCCTTTAGATTCAACCCTCGCTTAGTTATTCCAATAGAAATAAAGAAAAAGAAAAAGGCAAGAGTTAGTAGATATCCAGAAAATTCGGATGCATGTCCTATGGGGGAACCCTTTTTGTGCCAAGGGTAGGCCTAGCATGAAAATGCAATCCTCTGAGGTAGGCACTATACCATACCTGATGGATCTGATCAACTCATTGAGTGAAAAATAATTTTGAAAAATTGGTCAACTGGAGTGACGATAGACATGTGTCAAAATGAGGTCAACGTCCAAATGAATTGATCACTTTTGATCGATACAAGAATTTGCAAAAACGCACGGGTTTGACCTTGACAAAACTTCCTATTGAAGAGATTGGAATTCGTTGACAAATTTTCTCAGTAAAGCACAAATCAAAACTCCAACTGATGATTTTCTCAAAATCGACTAGGTTTCTCTATTTGAAATTCGACATTGAGACCCAAATTGGTCAAATGTGTTGAATGAAGTTGACCATTTATTTAAATCGACCGAATTACCCTAAAAAGGGAAACGGGTCAAATGAATTGAGTGAAATTTAAAAACTTACTTAAAATTGACCGAATCATCCTAAAAAAGGAACTTTGATCGAATGAAATTGAAAATTTTATTCAAAATGAAATTGGTCAAATGAATTGAATGAAATCGAGAATTTATTCAAAATTGACCAGATCGCCCTAAAAATGAGTGAATTGACCAAATGAAATGAAGATTTATTCAAAAATCGACCAGATGACCCTAAAAAGGGTAAATTGGTCAAATGAATTGATGATTTATTCAAAAATCGACCGGATGACCCTAAAAAGGGTAAATTGGTCAAATGACCCTAAAAAGGGTAAATTGGTCAGATGAAAGGACGATTTATTCAAAAATTGACCGAATGACCCTAAAAAGGGTAAATTGGTCAAATGACCCTAAAAAGAGTAAATTGGCCAGATGAAAGGACGATTTATTCAAAAATTGACCGAATGACCCTAAAAAGGGTAAATTGGTCAAATGAATGGTTTATTCAAAATTGATTATGAATTAACAAAATGGATCGATTGAATCGTCCGGCCATTGATGGTTTCAAAAAATTAGTCTATGAGCCTTCTAAAATCAAATTGTGGCCTCAATTTATTCATCGTCTCAATAGGAGGAATTATTTGTGAATTTTCTTCAAATTAATGTCCTTTTACGCAAGGGATTTTTTACCAATTTTTGATAAAATGGCCAAAAAGTGATTATTAGATGCTCATATTCCAAAGATCACTCCATGAAAATGATCGGATCCTACCTTACCTTGTGCATTCCCCCTTTGCATGGTACAAAATGTAAACGTGCAAGTCTTACTGGATTAAGTATCCGAGACACAAGGTGGCTTATTCCTGATACGGGATCCCCTAAATAGCATTCCCTTTCTAGGGTTTATGCATGATGCCATTTTATCAAAGCAGGAAAAGATGCAATTCGAAATGAAACGTGGCCTAAGGAACCCTTTATCTGCCAGGGTAAGCCTAAAATGACATGGCATTATTAATTTATGAACAAAATATACCAAAATTTCTTAAACGTGCAATGGCCTATCTATAAGGGTAGGTCCTAAAAGAAGGTCATGCCAGACCTCTTATTTCCTAACGTTTGTGAATGCGAAGGATAAGAAACAAGAAAACGTTAGTTCAACACATAATCACATAACACGTTGGACAATTAGATGATATAAAAGCAACAAAGAAAAAAGGAAAGAGGGGTGGGACCCCTCCCCTCGTGAATAGTGTCCCTAGCTCAGGATAAGGTCGACTCTACCCTAGGCAAGCTAAAATGGATGCATAAGGTTAGGGTTCACTAAATGCATCTAGACTCGATAGGTCATAGGTCCCCAAGCCTTCAGACTTGGAAACCAAGGGTCATCACTCCCAAGGTTCCTTGTCGGTGGCTCGAGCGATTCCCCAGACGTTGCTACGCACACGTCGTGTTACGGCTACCCGTCTGGGCGAATCTAAAAAAAATTCTCAACCTTCGACTAAAAACTAATAGGTCATCAACCTAAAGTTTAAAGCGGAAGATCGAGTGACCCCTTGGATCATGCTACGCACACGTCGTGATACGATCACATGTCCAAGTGGTCGCCTAAAATCCTAATAGGGTGGAGTGGCGTGACAAGCCACTAAAAGAAAATAAAATGAGGGGTAAAAATAATTAAAGCGTATGCGCGTATGCTAGTGCTCGTTTGGAGGGGAGAGATCAAGAACCAATGCGAGGCTTTAAGGTGACACACCCCCCCAAATGCAATGCGAGCGCGAGGTAAGCAAGTAAACATATATCCAATCAACCAATCATACATTCGTGAGCGAGAGAGTAGTTGGATACGCGTGAAATGCAAAAATCCTAATAAAAGGAAAAATGCAATCCTAAACACCCAAATGTGATATATGAAAAGATTAAAAGAAGAAAAAATTTGATTAAATCAAACTTGCTCGGACTCTCGAATGTCCCCAGTGGAGTCGCCAACTGTCGCGCCCCATTTTTTCGATAAGAAAAATAAATAAATGGTTTAAAAATGTATTTTTTGATTCAATTTGTGATTTGGAAAATGAATTGTGATTTAAAAGGAAAATGGGTCTAAATGGGGGTTTTGAGAGTGCGACGATTTGACCCAAAAATTATGGTTTAAAAAGGGTTTTTGAAATAAAAAACGGAGTCGCCACTTGGTAATGAGTTAAGGTGTACCAAGTCACCTAAAAATGAATTTTTTAAAGGAAAAAATGGGAAAGAGTAGTAAGAAACCCCTTTTAAACGACTCCTAGTCCACGTAAACCAAAGAAAAAGGTTCGGGAGTCACATTTGACAAAGGGGAAGGCAAGGATAAAATCCAAGGCACCCCTTTGACCTAGCCAAGGCTAGTTGCATGATTTAATCAAAGATTTTCTTGTTTTAACCAAAGAATTTATTACATTTGGATGCACTACATGAATGCAAGATGAAGAAAAAATGCAAACCTAAATTCTAAAATGTCTCTTGCAAGGTTTTTGGTCCCAACCACATGAATTGTGGCGGCCAATAAAGGAAAACCTTATAGAGGTCGATTAATGCAAATGATGGCTAAAGTGCAAGTGTGCAAGTGTATAAAAAGGTGAACGTGTGAAATTGTATGAAAAATCCAAGTGTTTGTGTGCAAGTGTATGAAAAGGTGCATGTGTGAAATTGTATGAAAAATCCAAGTGTTTGTGTGCAAGTGTTTGAAAATAGAATAATAGATATATAAGGTAAAGTGGAATTCCATTTGTGAGGTGAAAATGAGCGCGTGATAGGAAACATGTAGTGAGAAAGTATGGTTTGAGAAATGTGAAAAAATGTGGTTAAAAGAGTATGTAGGTGATAAAAATGAAAGTATGACCCTAGAGGAATGCAACAAGTCGGGTACGGGGGTTGACTCCTAACTTTTCAACTTCTATTTTCCCTTTGATTAGAAGGCAAGACTAGCGTGCTAAGGCTATCGAGTAGCCACACTCGCTCGTTTTCCTTATCGGAAGGGGACACTCAAGCAAGATGAACCCTATAGCTAGCATGAGATGCAAAACCTAAAGTGAGGGGGAAGGGGTTTGAGGAACATACCAAATGATAAACTAAGGAAAAATGCGTGATATGTGGTGATCATGCACTTAATGAAAAAGGAAAACAGAACCTATTGGGTCTAGCATTGGACTAGCCCCTCCTATGAATTCCGACTAGCGTTGGACTAGTGGAAACGATAAAAGAAGCCACAACTAGCGTTGGACTAGTGTGGTGACGTGCATTCATCCATTCCATTCATCCACACTATAAAAAGCGAGTAGACATGCGAATCACTTATAAACACGCAGCACATAACACTTAGCATGCTTGACTAGATGCAAGAACCTAATAAAGCGATAACACATAGCACATAGACAAACAACGAAACTAAAAGAGCCTATTACATTTGCTAACTAAAACAAAAAGGGGAAAGGGAAAATGGACAAAATGCTCGCCGAACCCTATCTATTACAAGCCAAGAGGTGTACACATACCCCATAAAAGGAAAAACTTAATAAAGTAAAAGTGAATGAAAGAAATGAAAGGAAATGTAAAGAAAGCAAAGTAGGCTTGCAATTCACTTAGCACATTGGATCACATAGGAGAGACAAAAAAAAATAAAAGAAATTATACCTCCCCCTTTTGTGGTGCTAATAAAGTGGACAAGGCCTAAAATGGGCTAAAGTCACCAAGGAACTGGACAATTTGGCTAAAATCATCCAAAGCAACGGATTAATGCACCAATGTAATGATAAAATGTAAATAAAGCAAATTGAATCCATCAAAACATTGAATCATTCTCCAATTGCAATGTAAAAGATCAAAAGAATGCACAATTTCCAAGCAAAAGTGAGTCATTGACCCAAATTTCTAAGATAGAAAATGACTAAGGACTCAATAACAACCATCAACCAATCAAGGCCCCTTGAAACATTTTAGGAACTTTAAAGATCAAAAATCAAGAAAGGATCAAATAATTACAAATAATCACATAAGTGTTAAAGCATTTAAACCATTTAAACATCCATGTTCGCCAAGCTGGGGCTTAATTGAAAGGAAAAAAGGAAGTTTGAGGGGTCAATTTGTGGTTGATTTTCAATTACTTGGGCCACAGTGGAACAAATAGAGAGTTGGGGGGTGAGGATGCAATTTTCTGGAATTATTTTCATGCAAAAACCATGCAATCACGTAGAAAGCCTTCTGCAATTCTGGTTTCCTTTCCTATATGATATGCCGTGTTTCATTATTAACCAAATGCATCACCAAACAAACATCAACAACCACAAAACATCACTCCTAATCATCAACCAATTCGAGTGACAGTTTCATTACAAGACTAAAACAGAAAATCTGGATCGGTGGCTACCAGAGATACAAGAAGTATCAACCAAAGAAAGGAGTAAAGTGCTGCAATTTTCCAGCTGCAGCTTTGCCGCCACTTTCTTTGATGCTTTGGATCAAAACATGCAACTTCGTCAATCATTTTGCACAAGATTTAACTAGCAAATTGGATGAATAAAACCCAGGTTCTTGTGGCCCGTTACATGAATCAAAGACATGAAAGCTAATGCAACTTCAGGCTATCCACAAAGAAAAACAAATTTCTGCAACACTTTGCCCTTAAGATTTCAGCAGCCAAAACAAATTCTAAATGCAGCTTGCTCTAAAAACACAATTTTTTGATCAAAATAATGTCGTGAAACTAAGCAACAAGGCCCATAACTAAAATGCAATCCTGCAAGTTCCGGCAATGCTACATACAAAGAAAATCCAGAATTTTCTTGTTTTCTGCTGCACTTTTCATTCGACAACTTTTGCAGCTCCAAGAAACTTTTGGCCAGCAAGATTCAATTCCAGCTTAAGTATGTTTAGGCACAAACACTCAAAACCAATCCAAGCCTCATAACAACCATTTTATCATTCAAACCAACCAAAACATAGAAGAAAAATCATGCAAAGGCTAGAAAATTCTAGGCAAAAGGTTCGGCAGTTCATGCATTCTTAGCAGAAACTTCCTTTTCTTTCGCTGGTTTCTTAAGCTGCAAATTTCTGGGTTTCATACCAGGCAGGCAGGTCATGCAAATCAGTCTCCAAGCTAACGAAAATCATGCAACTTATGCCTTTTATTTTCTCAACCAAACGCTAAATTCACACAAGAACAGGCAACAGCAAAAGGCAACAAACCCATGAAGCTTTGGCGTGTTTCATGAACTCATTTTCAGCAAGCATCGCACGACTTAAGCAGTCAAATCAACTAACCATATCATGAACTCCAACCAAACTTGCTAATGATATACCAAGATAGACTTCCTATGGTTTCTTGCCTACACCCAAGTTAAAACAGAACCCAACTCTAGATCTACACATGCCAGAAGAAATTCAGAACAAAAAAAGCATGCAAAGTTGGAAAATACAGCAGAGTCATAAAGAAAGAAACTTGCGGTAAATTCATGTATATGATATACCAATCGACCAACAAACAAACGCCAACTACAGCCTAGGAACAGATTCTAGGAAAAACACCAAACAGATTCTAGAGGGACTGAGCAGACACCAACATACCTAAAATGCAAATAAGCAGTCAAAAGGAAACAGCTTTGGAAGTGTCCATCCAGCAAGGTTTGACGGCAACGATGGCGGCTGATTCACGCGAGTGACGACAGCTCCAGATCCTCCTCTGTTTCTCGGCTTTTCGCTAATGGTTCCAGTCTTCCTTTCCTCCGCCACTGTCTTTTCTTGTTCATTGTTTCTGGTTTTCCTCAGATTTTTTTTCCGTTCTGGTTTTTCTCTGGTTTTCTACTCTCAGCTTTTTCACTGATCCGTCCACTCTTTTCTCCTCCCCTGTCCTAGTTCTCTCTCACTCCAGTCTTAGCCGTTATTAGATGCTTTCTCTCCCAGGCCTTTCAACCATCACAGAATCAGCCGTCCTCTCTCCTCCCAAAACTTCCCCCTTTTTCCAGACCAAAAAACTCTCCCCTGCGGCTCCCCTTTCTCTTGCTATTTATATCATCAACCCCCCTCCTAAACCCTTAAAACATTGCCACCATATTTGCAGCTTAAGGAGCCGCACAAGTCCTCCTTTGCAAACTGCAAAAAAATGCAGCTTGCATGCATCGGCTCTATTAATTTTTTTTTTAACTTAATAAATACAGAATATAAATAATAATAATAATAACAAAATGACAAAACTATGTAATAATAATGAAAACAAATAAATAAAATAAAAAAAACAAACTAAACAAATAAAAACAACAAAAATGTCCATTTTTCAAATTTTCTTCATTTTTCCCCTTTTTTCTTTTTTTTTCTTTTCTTTTCTCAAAATAACTTAACAAAAATAACTAAAGTGCCAAAAGATTGAATTTGAACGTATTTTTGTGAACAATTTTCTTTTTTTTTTCTTTTTTTATGATTTTCCTTTTTTCTCTTTTTTCCTTTTCCAAGAAAACATTGAATAAAAACAAAATGACTAAAACATATTTTTGATGTTTTCCTTTTCTTTTTCTAAAAACTCTATGCTAATCTTAAACTTAAAAGCTAAAACTAAAAACTAAAACTAAAAGTAAATAAAAAGCAAATGAAATAGGTCAACTAAAAGGGCGAAAATGAATAAAACTAAAATATCATAACAACTAATAGTGCAAAACGTACAATAACGAACTAAAATGCAAGCAATCTAAAATGAAAATCATGAAATAGATGATACACACAAATTATTCAAAATTTGGTGTCTACAGGCACCTTTAAAATGTCATTCCCTACAGCTTTCATGTTTTAAGCCAAGGCCAATTCGGCCTCTATCTATGAGCTACAAATTCGGACAGAATGAAGAACATCAAACCCTAACTTTCCAAGATTTCTTCCAAAACAGAAATTGTTTGCAATTAACCACTTTTTCCACCTCATAGAGTCCTTAAACATCATTTCCAATCATCATATATAGCCACACAATCATGTTCATATTAAAACAGAAAAATCCCCAATAATTATAAAACTTCACCAACTCAACCAAAAATCACAATATAATCCATAAAGTTGCACCTTATACCACCACTAATCATGATTTAAGCATCAATTAAGGAAGGAGAGTGGTTCCTCACAACTCACCTTAGCAATAGAAGAGAGAGAACATCTAGGCACCTTAACCTTCCAAATAACTCCACCAAACAACTCACAAACACTAATAGAAGAAGTTTTATGGAACAAATGCAAGATTAAACGGTTGATTTGAGAGATTGAGCAAGATTGGAGACCAAAATTGTGGAGAGTTTTCTTCCTTTCTTTGAGCAAGAAAGTCGGCCAAGAGAGCTTGAAATAAGAGCTTGTTTTGGTCAATTTTTTGATATTTATTTGGTAAAGGTAAAGGTAAAGTCAAATGGTCAAAGTCAAGAGTAAATTAGATGGTGACACTTGTCACCTTTAGGTTTAAAACTTATCTTTTTGTCTCTCCAATACAAATATCTTAACACCTTGTAAAATAATATCACTTAATACAAAATTCTAACAAGTTGTCAAAAATATAATGCATTTACCGCACTTGCGGGTCCCACGTTCAAAACGCACTTCAAAATTAACGTGGACTAACTTGGATCAAGAAAATGATTTGGAAACTATATTTCCTTATAGAAATGTATAAAAAAAAATTAATATATTGAAGAAAACAAACTTAGAGACAAGAAAACAAAATAATGTCGAGAAAATATATAAAAATTTTCGGTTTCTCATACTCCTAGTGTTCGGGGCGTCACAAAATACACATAACACATTTGTAGCAAAACAATACAAAGAGATAAAGCAATAAAAGGAAAAGAGGTGTTGGATCCCTCCCCTCGTGAATAGTGTCCCTAATAGGGTAAGGCAGATTCTACCGTAGGTAAACTATCATGGATGCATGAGGCTAGGGCTCGCTAATGCATCTAGACTCGATAGGTTTTAGGTCCCCGAGCCTTCAGACTTGGAAACCAAGGGTCATCAATTCTAAAGTTCTTTGTCGGTGGCTCGAGCGATTCCCCAGACACTTCTATGCACACGTCGTGTCACGGCTACATGTCTGAGTGAATCTATCAAAAATCCTTAACCTTCGACTAAAAGCTAAAGGCTATTAACCCACAGCTTAAAGCGGAAGATTGAGTGACCCCTCGGTTCATGCTATGCACGCGTCGTGTCGCGATCACACGTCCAAGTGGGTCGCCTAATCCTAATAGGGTGGAATAGCGTGACAAGCCACTAAAAGAAAAATAAAGGAGGGATAAATAATAAAGCGTATGCACGTATGCTAGTGCTCCTTTTTGAAGGGTTGGGATCGAGAACCAATGCGAGACTCTAGCGTAGTATCCCCATCCAAATGCAATGCAAAGTGCGGGATAAACATAAATAAACCATCCATCCATCAAATCAATCGTACGCAAATGGGTGAGAGAGTGAGTTGATATGCGCGAGATGCAAAAATCCTAAAAAAGAAAAAATGCAACCCTAAACATCCAAATGCAATATATGAAAAGGTTAAAAGAAGAAAAAGGTTGACTAAATCAAATTTGCTCGGACTCTCTAAGTCCCCAGTGGAGTCACCAATTGTCGCGCCCCATTTTTGAATAAGAAAAATAAAAGATGAGTTTAGAAAAATGGCTTTTGATTCAATTTTTGATTGAAAAATGAATTTTTGATTTAAAAAGAAAAATGAAGAACATGGGTTAAAATGGGACTTGCAAATGCGACGATTGTGACCCACAATAATAGTTTAAAAAGGATTTTTGAATAAAAAATCGGAGTCGCCATTTGGTATAGAGTTAAGGTGTACCAAATCACCTAAAAATGAATTTTTAAGGAAAAAGTAGAAAAATCCTTTTTAAACGACTCCAAGTCTACAAAAATCAAAGAAAAAGATTCAAGAGTCACATTTGAAGAAAGGGAAGGCAAGGATGAAAAATCCAGTGCACCCTTTCAACCTAACCAAGACTAGTTGCGTGATTTAGACAAAAATTTTAATTTAACCTAAAAATTTATCACATTTGGATATACTATATGGATGCAAACCCTAGACCTAATGATGAATCAAAAGGGGGCAAATATCTCTTAGAGGCTTGATCGGACTAAATCACATGAGTTGTGATAGCCAAGGATAAGCCTTCCAAGAGGTCACGAATAATGCTAATGACGTAAGAATGAGTGGAATGAATGTATGCAATGTGAAAACATGAGCTTGTGTGAAATGAAAAACAATAATACAAGATAATAGTGTGTAAAATGGGAGTGTGCAAATGGATGTGCAAAGTAAGGTGGGTAAAGTGATAGTGTGAAGTGCATGTGTGCAAGTGATAGTATATAAAGTGCGAGTGGTAGAGTGAAAATGTGCAAAATAAGGATTGTGTGAAGTGAAAATGTGGAAAAAGGGATAGAATATGAAGTGAGAGTGCAAAGTGATAGCGGATAAATGAAATGCATGAACCTTAGAGGAATGCAAGCAAAATGGGTACGGGGAGACCCTAAATCGTGACTTTTTGATTTGCCTTTTGGTTAGAAAAAAAGAATGAGCGTACTAAGGCTATATGTAGCCACACTCGTCCATTCCCCTTACCAGAAGGGTGACTCCCTAACCTATGCAAGCAAATGAGCTAGTCTAAAATGAGAATGCAGCCTTAAATGTGACGCCCCGAAAAAAATGAGTTTGAGAACCCGGAAATTTTCTAAATTTCTAGGGTTTATTTTATTTCATCGCCCGCCTTTTCTACATTTTCTTTATTAGAAAAATTTCCCACATAAAGTTTATGAGCAAAGACAGTTTTAAAATGAATTTTCTAGTATCGGTTAGTTTTTGACAAATTAAGAGCGTATTTTGGACGTGGGACCCGCTAGTGCGGTAAATGCATTATATTTTTGACAACTTGTTGGAATTTTGTATTAAGTGATATTATTTTACAAAGTATTAAGATATTTGTATTGGAGAGACAAAAAGATAAGTTTTAAACCTAAAGGTGACAAGTGTCACCATAAGATTAAGTCTTGGACTTTGACTACACTATTCACTACTTTACCAAATAAATCAAAAAAATTGCCATAAATCATCCTTATTTCTAAAGCTTCATAGCCAGCTCTCTCTCAAAGGAAAAGAAAGAAAAGCTCTCAATTTCTTCCTTCTATTTCTTGCTCAAACTTCAAATCCAACCAATAAAACTCCAAATCATTCCATAAAAACTCTTTGCTAAGTGGTCTTGAGGTGTTTTGTGGAGTTGTTTGGAAAGCTAAGGTGGCTAGTTGCTCTATCTCTTGTATTGCTAAGGTGAGTTGTGAAGGACCCCTCTCCTTCCTCTAATGATGTTCAATTCATGATTGGTGGTGGTATGAGATGCAATATTATGGATTATTTCTTGATTTGTGGTTGAAGTGATGAAGTTTTATTATTTTTGGGGATTTTTCTGTTTTAATATAAGCATGGTTGTGTGGCTATCTATGATGATTGCAAATGGTATATAATGATTCTATGAGGTGGAAAAAGTGGTCAATTGCAATCAATTTCTGTTTTGGAAGAAATTTCAGAAAATTAGGTTTTGTGAAGGAACATTCTGTCTGAATTTTTAGCTCCTAGTTAGAGGCCGAATTGCCTTGGCTTAAAACATGAACATTGTAGGGAATGACATTTTAGAGATGCCTACAAAATATCAGGTCAATCGGAGTAGCGTAGAGTGAGAAAAGTCGAAATTACTATTGCTGTTCTGGTTTTACTCGAATGTAAGAATTGCGCCTGTAATTGGTTGTTTTGGTCAGGATTGCTTCCGAATTAGTTGTTGAGGCCTTCTGATGAAATTTAGCCCTGTTTCTTAGATATCAGCTGGTTTTGGAATTTCTGGATTTGGACTTGGAGAGCCTGAGTTATGATGTTTCCACTAGAATACGTTCTGTGAAGCTGTTTTTGTGATTCTGGTGTAGTTTCTTGTGTTTTTGACCTGGTTACACTCGAAACTGGGTTGAGTTCATGAAACACGCCAAATTTCTGGGTTTCATACCAGGCAGGCAGGTCATGCAAATCAGTCTCCAAGCTAACGAAAATCATGCAACTTATGCCTTTTATTTTCTCAACCAAACGCTAAATTCACACAAGAACAGGCAACAGCAAAAGGCAGCAAACCCATGAAGCTTTGGCGTGTTTCATGAACTCATTTTCAGCAAGCATCGCACGACTTAAGCAGGCAAATCAACTAACCATATCATGAACTCCAACCAAACTTGCTAATGATATACCAAGATAGACTTCCTATGGTTTCTTGCCTACACCCAAGTTAAAACAGAACCCAACTCTAGATCTACACATGCCAGAAGAAATTCAGAACAAAAAAAGCATGCAAAGTTGGAAAATACAGCAGAGTCATAAAGAAAGAAACTTGCGGTAAATTCATGTATATGATATACCAATCGACCAACAAACAAACGCCAACTACAGCCTAGGAACAGATTCTAGGAAAAACACCAAACAGATTCTAGAGGGACTGAGCAGACACCAACATACCTAAAATGCAAATAAGCAGTCAAAAGGAAACAGCTTTGGAAGTGTCCATCCAGCAAGGTTTGACGGCAACGATGGCGGCTGATTCACGCGAGTGACGACAGCTCCAGATCCTCCTCTGTTTCTCGGCTTTTCGCTAATGGTTCCAGTCTTCCTTTCCTCCGCCACTGTCTTTTCTTGTTCATTGTTTCTGGTTTTCCTCAGATTTTTTTTCCGTTCTGGTTTTTCTCTGGTTTTCTACTCTCAGCTTTTTCACTGATCCGTCCACTCTTTTCTCCTCCCCTGTCCTAGTTCTCTCTCACTCCAGTCTTAGCCGTTATTAGATGCTTTCTCTCCCAGGCCTTTCAACCATCACAGAATCAGCCGTCCTCTCTCCTCCCAAAACTTCCCCCTTTTTCCAGAGCAAAAAACTCTCCCCTGCGGCTCCCCTTTCTCTTGCTATTTATATCATCAACCCCCCTCCTAAACCCTTAAAACATTGCCACCATATTTGCAGCTTAAGGAGCCGCACAAGTCCTCCTTTGCAAACTGCAAAAAAATGCAGCTTGCATGCATCGGCTCTATTATTATTATTTTTTTTAACTTAATAAATACAGAATATAAATAATAATAATAATAACAAAATGACAAAACTATGTAATAATAATGAAAACAAATAAATAAAATAAAATAAAATAAAAAAAACAAACTAAACAAATAAAAACAACAAAAATGTCCATTTTTCAAATTTTCTTCATTTTTCCCCTTTTTTCTTTTTTTTTCTTTTCTTTTCTCAAAATAACTTAACAAAAATAACTAAAGTGCCAAAAGATTGAATTTGAACGTATTTTTGTGAACAATTTTCTTTTTTTTTCTTTTTTTATGATTTTCCTTTTTTCTCTTTTTTCCTTTTCCAAGAAAACATTGAATAAAAACAAAATGACTAAAACATATTTTTGATGTTTTCCTTTTCTTTTTCTAAAAACTCTATGCTAATCTTAAACTTAAAAGCTAAAACTAAAAACTAAAACTAAAAGTAAATAAAAAGCAAATGAAATAGGTCAACTAAAAGGGCGAAAATGAATAAAACTAAAATATCATAACAACTAATAGTGCAAAACGTACAATAACGAACTAAAATGCAAGCAATCTAAAATGAAAATCATGAAATAGATGATACACACAAATTATTCAAAATTTGGTGTCTACAGTTTGCCCCTCTTTGTCTGAGTTTTGAAAAAACTTGAGACAAAGAAGTAGACACCAAATACTTACCTGCATTCTTCGGCTGCGAATTACTCAAATGATGGGGATTGACCCCAAACAGGAAATTTTAAAATTGGGATAGACCCATGGGATAGACCCGAACAGACATGTAAAATTGGGATAGACCCACGGGATATACCCGAACAGAAATTTAAATTTGGGATAGACCCACGGGATAGACCCGAACAGAAATTTAAATTTGGGATAGACCCACGGGACAGACCCGTACAGAAATGTAAAATTGGGATAGACCCACGGGATAGACCCGAACAGAAATTTAAATTTGGGATAGACCCACGGGATAGACCCGAACAGAAATTTAAAATTGGGATAGACCCGGACAGAAATTTAAAATTGGGATAGACTCACGGGATAGACCCGTACAGAAATGTAAAATTGGGATAGACCCACGGGCCACGGGTCTATCCCGGACAGAAATTGAAATTTGGGATAGACCCACGGGATAGACCCGAACAGAAATTTAAATTTGGGATAGACCCACGGGATAGACCCGGACAGAAATGTAAAATTTGGGATAGACCCACGGGATAGACCCGAACAGAAATTTAAAATTGGGATAGACTCTCGGGATTTAAAACGATGAGTTGAGTTTTTACCTGAGAACAGCTAAAAGTTTTGCATCGAGGGAAGATTTGATCCTTGTAGCTGAAACAATAGCTGATTTTGATTTAACATATTGTTTCTTCTGATTGCACTTGCCAATAATACTGTTGATTCGTCTTTATCCACTGGGGGAGTTTTTTTCTGACATTAATTTGGGCGAGAAAAGATGGTGGTTGTTTCCATTTGTAGATGTAGCATTCCTGCAAGAAAAGAGGAAATAATGGACTTGCCACCATCATTTGATCCAGTTTGCCTTGAGAATCGTGTAAACATGAGTCTTTTGATGCCTTTGCCAACTTTTGCTGCGGCATCTGCCTTGGTTGAATTTGTAATTTTGAAACCTTTCGATTTCGGAGACCAATAAAGTGCCCACTTACCACGTCACCAAATCGCTGTGGCAGCTTTGTCGCATTTTACCCACTTTGACAAATGATTGAATCCCCTATCCTTGCACAAACCTTAGGGTTTATCATCCATCCGAATCCAATGGTGAAAGAATGATGCATGAAAAATCAAAATATATGCAAGGTGATTTCCTATGTTCTGCATGGAATGAATATGTCAAAAAAATGTAAAACACATCCAACTATGTTTAATCCTATAAAATGCCATGAATACCAGCACATGAGAAAAGATGTATTTGGAAAAGAATGTTTTTACAAAGCAACACAGTTTTGGCCAACAGATGTCATATTCAAATCTCTGGATATCTTTGTTCTAGAATTTAATATTGGCCGAAGTATGACAAAAATGAGAAGAAATCCAAATGAACCAAGTCACTAGCTGTTCCTCCTCGTGCTTGCTCGTTGCAAAAACCTGCCTTGGCGCCCTTTCTGGTTTTTACCAAGGTTGCCCCCACCCTTTTTGTTTTTGTTTTGCTTGTTTTTTGTTTTTGTTTTTGTTTTTTTTTTTGAGGCGCCTTTCGGGTTTCACCTAAGTAAGCAATGGAAGAGTTTGACCAAAATCGACTCAGAAACATGAATTAAAGATTTCTGGCATCAGTAAAATGTACTTCCCTCATAAGATTAGGCGAAGACATTACGGACATCACCTGCTAGTTGATTAACAAATTTTCTAATAGAAATGCAGCAAGTGACGAAAGCCAGGACTTTGGGCTTTTATAATGAGGTCCGGTAGGGTGCTTTGAAAAAAAGTTGAAGCTTGAAAGCAAAATTTCTGAAAGGTGTGAAATAACCTGAGATTGCATCATTTTGAGACCATCTCCAATTTTTAAACGAAACCGAGGAAGATTTGCCCCAGTTGGATTGAATTCTTCTTTCTTTGCATTTTCTTCATTGCATTCTTCTCACTTTTGCATTTTTCTTCAAAAACTAAATTTGCCCCAGTGTGAGGTTTTTTTTTCTTTTCATCTCTCTTTCAAAAATAAATTTGCCCCAGTGTGGGGTTTGCCTTTTCTTTCTGATCATCTTCTTTCAAAATGAATTTGCCCCAGTGTAGGGTTTGCAATTCTCAGGGGCTGCCAAACAAAAATTTGTCAATTCTGATGGCTCAAAGGGGACAAGTAGGGATAAAATGCTTTAAATGTAAAAGAAGAGGGCCTGACTTGCATTTCGTCATTTGTATGAATTTCTAAGGAAAATTTGCATGATCAAATGAAAATCTTCTTGCACATATCTGATTTGATGGGTTGAAGGAATGTTTGACCATCCATTTCCGCCAAAATGAGTGTTCCGCCAGGTAATACCTTTTGGACGATGAACGGCCCTTTCTGATTTTGAGCGAATTTGTCTCTGCCTTTGTCTTGTATTGGCAAAGCTCGCTTGAGTGCTTTGTCCCCTTCCTCAAAATGTATGCTGATAAAGCTTCTTGTTGTAGGCTCAGGCCATGCATTTTGTAACATTTCATGACAAACGGCATTCTTGGCTGAACTCCCATTAGAGTGTGCAAAGATGGAATTTCTGCTACTGCGAACGAGACTGCTTCCAACCATCTATACACCTTGACACATAGTCAAACTCTTAATCATCTACTTTTCTGCTTTTGTCCAAACGAATGCTGATTTATGTCCTTTTGACCTCATTCTCAGTGCCAATATGAACAATTGCTATGGCTTCTAGGTTTGGTTCGAATTTCTCCTCGTTTTGTTCAAGATTTTTTGAAAAAGAATCAAATACTTTCTCATTATCACTCTCGCTTTGAAATTTGGGTTCCAAAATTCTCAATTCGTGAGTGATATAGAGATTGCCATTATTGAATTCCAGAAAAGTGATATCCAAAGGGTCAAATAATTTCATCTTTGGCCATTTGAAAGAATTAACGAATTTGGAATAATAAGCAAACAAATATACAATAAACAAATGAACAAACAATATGACCGAAATATAAACAAACGAATAAACCAAAACAACATTACAAGAATGACTTGTTCATTTTCATAAAACCTTTGATTGAAAACAAACGGAAATGAAATGAAAACTTAAAAATATTTACATGCGCAAATGTTAGTCAAAAGTAAAGATGTTTTCATTAGCTAATTAGATGCAAAAGTTTTTTCCTCATGAATTCGCATGAATGACAAACCCCCTTTAGGTTTACCGAAATTCCTTCTGAATGGGTAGAAATTCGGCTGTCCAATTGGAAATTGATCCCTCAGGGATATCGGGAAATTCTGCGTCATTTCCAAACACTTCAGCCTCACTTGATGAGTTTTTAGCAGGCTCCTTAAATTCCGTATTGTCCATAATAACCCCAATGGTGTTATCGTATTCTGGCAGGGGGTTCTTATCCACATTTGGTCCTTGTTCTGGCCCTTCTCTAATCACTATTTCCCCTGCCTCGATCATGTCTTGCACTTTATGCTTAAGTGCTCTACAATCAGTGGTTGGGTGGCCGGGTGCTCCCGAATGATAGGCGCAAGTGTACTGAGGATTGTATCCGGCAGGGACGCCATGAGAGTAAGTTGGAGGGAGAATTATGCCAATTCTACCGGCAGCCTTTAATTGTTCATACAATTGGTCCAGAGGCCTGCCTAGGTTGGTGAATGTTCGGGTACGGCTTTGATTGTAGGTTTTAGTGTGTTGGGGATAGTTGTAGGTATGTCTATTTGGTGGAGAAAATTGTTGATTGTAGGGAGGTCGGGGTCGAACTTGTTGGAAGTTAGGCTGAGATATTTGAAAAGGGGCTATAGACGAGTTGGTGTATTTAGAGCGAGGTCGAGGTTGAGTGGTATTAGTGTGATGAACAGGATGAGAGTTTGAATAATAAGGGTAGGAGTTCGAGTAGGTAGGGTGTTGTCTAGGCCTGGAGCTTGGGACACGGTTTCGATCACAAACAAAAACGATTTCCCCCTCTTCCTTTTGGAATTGTTGCTTTTTCCCACTGCTCCCTTGTCCTTGCAAAGCATCCAACTGCGATTTGAGGGCAGGGACATTACCCGTCCTATCATACTTGTTAAATTTAGGGGTTTTGAACCTCTCAGGCAACCGCACATTCGGAAAAAGGCAAAACTCATCGTAATCCAAAACTCCTTGCTTGTTCAACCCCTGAATTTTCCCCATAAACTCATCAAAGCGGTCAAGGCGCTTGAGCAACTTCATACCAATGGGAGCGAAAGATTCCCCCATTTCTGGCTTGGTTTGAACAGTGTGGTCTGGTAGGAAAGGTTCAGCAGCAGGGTAATAAAAGGTATGTGGCTCAGGTGGTATATTTGAAGTAGCTTGGGGTTGTGGGCCTTGCCTGCGAGTAAGAAAAGGTGAAGGATTAGGAGGATAAGCGTATGGCAAATTTGTGGTGGGATAGGCGAAAGTTTCCTCGGGTGGAATAGGGAATGATGGAGTAACAGTGACTTGAGTTGAAGGGATGACAAACGATTCTGGCTCAGCCTGCTTGACGGGTATAGGTTCAGGTTGAACTCCGCTGCTGATTAGCTCGTCAATCAATTTTCTCTGGGCCGCCATCTCAGATGCCATTTCACCAAACTTAGTAAGCATTTCGGTTAACTGAACCCCTAAACTTGTAGTCTCAGGTTGAGCGGTAGTAGTAGACCTATCTGATTGTTCCGGTTGTGAACTCATGTTTACACGACTCCTCTGAGCTTGGCTACGGGATCGTGTTATGATGGAGTTTCGACGAGAAGTTATATTTAAATATATCCTGAGAATTTTTGAAAAGATTGCCTTTAGATTCAACCCTCGCTTAGTTATTCCAATAGAAATAAAGAAAAAGAAAAAGGCAAGAGTTAGTAGATATCCAGAAAATTCGGATGCATGTCCTATGGGGGAACCCTTTTTGTGCCAAGGGTAGGCCTAGCATGAAAATGCAATCCTCTGAGGTAGGCACTATACCATACCTGATGGATCTGATCAACTCATTGAGTGAAAAATAATTTTGAAAAATTGGTCAACTGGAGTGACGATAGACATGTGTCAAAATGAGGTCAACGTCCAAATGAATTGATCACTTTTGATCGATACAAGAATTTGCAAAAACGCACGGGTTTGACCTTGACAAAACTTCCTATTGAAGAGATTGGAATTCGTTGACAAATTTTCTCAGTAAAGCACAAATCAAAACTCCAACTGATGATTTTCTCAAAATCGACTAGGTTTCTCTATTTGAAATTCGACATTGAGACCCAAATTGGTCAAATGTGTTGAATGAAGTTGACCATTTATTTAAATCGACCGAATTACCCTAAAAAGGGAAACGGGTCAAATGAATTGAGTGAAATTTAAAAACTTACTTAAAATTGACCGAATCATCCTAAAAAAGGAACTTTGATCGAATGAAATTGAAAATTTTATTCAAAATGAAATTGGTCAAATGAATTGAATGAAATCGAGAATTTATTCAAAATTGACCAGATCGCCCTAAAAATGAGTGAATTGACCAAATGAAATGAAGATTTATTCAAAAATCGACCAGATGACCCTAAAAAGGGTAAATTGGTCAAATGAATTGATGATTTATTCAAAAATCGACCGGATGACCCTAAAAAGGGTAAATTGGTCAAATGACCCTAAAAAGGGTAAATTGGTCAGATGAAAGGACGATTTATTCAAAAATTGACCGAATGACCCTAAAAAGGGTAAATTGGTCAAATGACCCTAAAAAGAGTAAATTGGCCAGATGAAAGGACGATTTATTCAAAAATTGACCGAATGACCCTAAAAAGGGTAAATTGGTCAAATGAATGGTTTATTCAAAATTGATTATGAATTAACAAAATGGATCGATTGAATCGTCCGGCCATTGATGGTTTCAAAAAATTAGTCTATGAGCCTTCTAAAATCAAATTGTGGCCTCAATTTATTCATCGTCTCAATAGGAGGAATTATTTGTGAATTTTCTTCAAATTAATGTCCTTTTACGCAAGGGATTTTTTACCAATTTTTGATAAAATGGCCAAAAAGTGATTATTAGATGCTCATATTCCAAAGATCACTCCATGAAAATGATCGGATCCTACCTTACCTTGTGCATTCCCCCTTTGCATGGTACAAAATGTAAACGTGCAAGTCTTACTGGATTAAGTATCCGAGACACAAGGTGGCTTATTCCTGATACGGGATCCCCTAAATAGCATTCCCTTTCTAGGGTTTATGCATGATGCCATTTTATCAAAGCAGGAAAAGATGCAATTCGAAATGAAACGTGGCCTAAGGAACCCTTTATCTGCCAGGGTAAGCCTAAAATGACATGGCATTATTAATTTATGAACAAAATATACCAAAATTTCTTAAACGTGCAATGGCCTATCTATAAGGGTAGGTCCTAAAAGAAGGTCATGCCAGACCTCTTATTTCCTAACGTTTGTGAATGCGAAGGATAAGAAACAAGAAAACGTTAGTTCAACACATAATCACATAACACGTTGGACAATTAGATGATATAAAAGCAACAAAGAAAAAAGGAAAGAGGGGTGGGACCCCTCCCCTCGTGAATAGTGTCCCTAGCTCAGGATAAGGTCGACTCTACCCTAGGCAAGCTAAAATGGATGCATAAGGTTAGGGTTCACTAAATGCATCTAGACTCGATAGGTCATAGGTCCCCAAGCCTTCAGACTTGGAAACCAAGGGTCATCACTCCCAAGGTTCCTTGTCGGTGGCTCGAGCGATTCCCCAGACGTTGCTACGCACACGTCGTGTTACGGCTACCCGTCTGGGCGAATCTAAAAAAAATTCTCAACCTTCGACTAAAAACTAATAGGTCATCAACCTAAAGTTTAAAGCGGAAGATCGAGTGACCCCTTGGATCATGCTACGCACACGTCGTGATACGATCACATGTCCAAGTGGTCGCCTAAAATCCTAATAGGGTGGAGTGGCGTGACAAGCCACTAAAAGAAAATAAAATGAGGGGTAAAAATAATTAAAGCGTATGCGCGTATGCTAGTGCTCGTTTGGAGGGGAGAGATCAAGAACCAATGCGAGGCTTTAAGGTGACACACCCCCCCAAATGCAATGCGAGCGCGAGGTAAGCAAGTAAACATATATCCAATCAACCAATCATACATTCGTGAGCGAGAGAGTAGTTGGATACGCGTGAAATGCAAAAATCCTAATAAAAGGAAAAATGCAATCCTAAACACCCAAATGTGATATATGAAAAGATTAAAAGAAGAAAAAATTTGATTAAATCAAACTTGCTCGGACTCTCGAATGTCCCCAGTGGAGTCGCCAACTGTCGCGCCCCATTTTTTCGATAAGAAAAATAAATAAATGGTTTAAAAATGTATTTTTTGATTCAATTTGTGATTTGGAAAATGAATTGTGATTTAAAAGGAAAATGGGTCTAAATGGGGGTTTTGAGAGTGCGACGATTTGACCCAAAAATTATGGTTTAAAAAGGGTTTTTGAAATAAAAAACGGAGTCGCCACTTGGTAATGAGTTAAGGTGTACCAAGTCACCTAAAAATGAATTTTTTAAAGGAAAAAATGGGAAAGAGTAGTAAGAAACCCCTTTTAAACGACTCCTAGTCCACGTAAACCAAAGAAAAAGGTTCGGGAGTCACATTTGACAAAGGGGAAGGCAAGGATAAAATCCAAGGCACCCCTTTGACCTAGCCAAGGCTAGTTGCATGATTTAATCAAAGATTTTCTTGTTTTAACCAAAGAATTTATTACATTTGGATGCACTACATGAATGCAAGATGAAGAAAAAATGCAAACCTAAATTCTAAAATGTCTCTTGCAAGGTTTTTGGTCCCAACCACATGAATTGTGGCGGCCAATAAAGGAAAACCTTATAGAGGTCGATTAATGCAAATGATGGCTAAAGTGCAAGTGTGCAAGTGTATAAAAAGGTGAACGTGTGAAATTGTATGAAAAATCCAAGTGTTTGTGTGCAAGTGTATGAAAAGGTGCATGTGTGAAATTGTATGAAAAATCCAAGTGTTTGTGTGCAAGTGTTTGAAAATAGAATAATAGATATATAAGGTAAAGTGGAATTCCATTTGTGAGGTGAAAATGAGCGCGTGATAGGAAACATGTAGTGAGAAAGTATGGTTTGAGAAATGTGAAAAAATGTGGTTAAAAGAGTATGTAGGTGATAAAAATGAAAGTATGACCCTAGAGGAATGCAACAAGTCGGGTACGGGGGTTGACTCCTAACTTTTCAACTTCTATTTTCCCTTTGATTAGAAGGCAAGACTAGCGTGCTAAGGCTATCGAGTAGCCACACTCGCTCGTTTTCCTTATCGGAAGGGGACACTCAAGCAAGATGAACCCTATAGCTAGCATGAGATGCAAAACCTAAAGTGAGGGGGAAGGGGTTTGAGGAACATACCAAATGATAAACTAAGGAAAAATGCGTGATATGTGGTGATCATGCACTTAATGAAAAAGGAAAACAGAACCTATTGGGTCTAGCATTGGACTAGCCCCTCCTATGAATTCCGACTAGCGTTGGACTAGTGGAAACGATAAAAGAAGCCACAACTAGCGTTGGACTAGTGTGGTGACGTGCATTCATCCATTCCATTCATCCACACTATAAAAAGCGAGTAGACATGCGAATCACTTATAAACACGCAGCACATAACACTTAGCATGCTTGACTAGATGCAAGAACCTAATAAAGCGATAACACATAGCACATAGACAAACAACGAAACTAAAAGAGCCTATTACATTTGCTAACTAAAACAAAAAGGGGAAAGGGAAAATGGACAAAATGCTCGCCGAACCCTATCTATTACAAGCCAAGAGGTGTACACATACCCCATAAAAGGAAAAACTTAATAAAGTAAAAGTGAATGAAAGAAATGAAAGGAAATGTAAAGAAAGCAAAGTAGGCTTGCAATTCACTTAGCACATTGGATCACATAGGAGAGACAAAAAAAAATAAAAGAAATTATACCTCCCCCTTTTGTGGTGCTAATAAAGTGGACAAGGCCTAAAATGGGCTAAAGTCACCAAGGAACTGGACAATTTGGCTAAAATCATCCAAAGCAACGGATTAATGCACCAATGTAATGATAAAATGTAAATAAAGCAAATTGAATCCATCAAAACATTGAATCATTCTCCAATTGCAATGTAAAAGATCAAAAGAATGCACAATTTCCAAGCAAAAGTGAGTCATTGACCCAAATTTCTAAGATAGAAAATGACTAAGGACTCAATAACAACCATCAACCAATCAAGGCCCCTTGAAACATTTTAGGAACTTTAAAGATCAAAAATCAAGAAAGGATCAAATAATTACAAATAATCACATAAGTGTTAAAGCATTTAAACCATTTAAACATCCATGTTCGCCAAGCTGGGGCTTAATTGAAAGGAAAAAAGGAAGTTTGAGGGGTCAATTTGTGGTTGATTTTCAATTACTTGGGCCACAGTGGAACAAATAGAGAGTTGGGGGGTGAGGATGCAATTTTCTGGAATTATTTTCATGCAAAAACCATGCAATCACGTAGAAAGCCTTCTGCAATTCTGGTTTCCTTTCCTATATGATATGCCGTGTTTCATTATTAACCAAATGCATCACCAAACAAACATCAACAACCACAAAACATCACTCCTAATCATCAACCAATTCGAGTGACAGTTTCATTACAAGACTAAAACAAAAAATCTGGATCGGTGGCTACCAGAGATACAAGAAGTATCAACCAAAGAAAGGAGTAAAGTGCTGCAATTTTCCAGCTGCAGCTTTGCCGCCACTTTCTTTGATGCTTTGGATCAAAACATGCAACTTCGTCAATCATTTTGCACAAGATTTAACTAGCAAATTGGATGAATAAAACCCAGGTTCTTGTGGCCCGTTACATGAATCAAAGACATGAAAGCTAATGCAACTTCAGGCTATCCACAAAGAAAAACAAATTTCTGCAACACTTTGCCCTTAAGATTTCAGCAGCCAAAACAAATTCCAAATGCAGCTTGCTCTAAAAACACAATTTTTTGATCAAAATAATGTCGTGAAACTAAGCAACAAGGCCCATAACTAAAATGCAATCCTGCAAGTTCCGGCAATGCTACATACAAAGAAAATCCAGAATTTTCTTGTTTTCTGCTGCACTTTTCATTCGACAACTTTTGCAGCTCCAAGAAACTTTTGGCCAGCAAGATTCAATTCCAGCTTAAGTATGTTTAGACACAAACACTCAAAACCAATCCAAGCCTCATAACAACCATTTTATCATTCAAACCAACCAAAACATAGAAGAAAAATCATGCAAAGGCTAGAAAATTCTAGGCAAAAGGTTCGGCAGTTCATGCATTCTTAGCAGAAACTTCCTTTTCTTTCGCTGGTTTCTTAAGCTGCAAATTTCTGGGTTTCATACCAGGCAGGCAGGTCATGCAAATCAGTCTCCAAGCTAACGAAAATCATGCAACTTATGCCTTTTATTTTCTCAACCAAACGCTAAATTCACACAAGAACAGGCAACAGCAAAAGGCAGCAAACCCATGAAGCTTTGGCGTGTTTCATGAACTCATTTTCAGCAAGCATCGCACGACTTAAGCAGGCAAATCAACTAACCATATCATGAACTCCAACCAAACTTGCTAATGATATACCAGGATAGACTTCCTATGGTTTCTTGCCTACACCCAAGTTAAAACAGAACCCAACTCTAGATCTACACATGCCAGAAGAAATTCAGAACAAAAAAAGCATGCAAAGTTGGAAAATACAGCAGAGTCATAAAGAAAGAAACTTGCGGTAAATTCATGTATATGATATACCAATCGACCAACAAACAAACGCCAACTACAGCCTAGGAACAGATTCTAGGAAAAACACCAAACAGATTCTAGAGGGACTGAGCAGACACCAACATACCTAAAATGCAAATAAGCAGTCAAAAGGAAACAGCTTTGGAAGTGTCCATCCAGCAAGGTTTGACGGCAACGATGGCGGCTGATTCACGCGAGTGACGACAGCTCCAGATCCTCCTCTGTTTCTCGGCTTTTCGCTAATGGTTCCAGTCTTCCTTTCCTCCGCCACTGTCTTTTCTTGTTCATTGTTTCTGGTTTTCCTTAGATTTTTTTTCCGTTCTGGTTTTTCTCTGGTTTTCTACTCTCAGCTTTTTCACTGATCCGTCCACTCTTTTCTCCTCCCCTGTCCTAGTTCTCTCTCACTCCAGTCTTAGCCGTTATTAGATGCTTTCTCTCCCAGGCCTTTCAACCATCACAGAATCAGCCGTCCTCTCTCCTCCCAAAACTTCCCCCTTTTTCCAGACCAAAAAACTCTCCCCTGTGGCTCCCCTTTCTCTTGCTATTTATATCATCAACCCCCCTCCTAAACCCTTAAAACATTGCCACCATATTTGCAGCTTAAGGAGCCGCACAAGTCCTCCTTTGCAAACTGCAAAAAAATGCAGCTTGCATGCATCGGCTCTATTATTTATTTATTTTTTTTAACTTAATAAATACAAAATATAAATAATAATAATAATAACAAAATGACAAAACTATGTAATAATAATGAAAACAAATAAATAAAAAAAATAAAATAAAAAAAACAAACTAAACAAATAAAAACAACAAAAATGTCCATTTTTCAAATTTTCTTCATTTTTCCCCTTTTTTCTTTTTTTTTTCTTTTCTTTTCTCAAAATAACTTAACAAAAATAACTAAAGTGCCAAAAGATTGAATTTGAACGTATTTTTGTGAACAATTTTCTTTTTTTTTTCTTTTTTTATGATTTTCCTTTTTTCTCTTTTTTCCTTTTCCAAGAAAACATTGAATAAAAACAAAATGACTAAAACATATTTTTGATGTTTTCCTTTTCTTTTTCTAAAAACTCTATGCTAATCTTAAACTTAAAAGCTAAAACTAAAAACTAAAACTAAAAGTAAATAAAAAGCAAATGAAATAGGTCAACTAAAAGGGCGAAAATGAATAAAACTAAAATATCATAACAACTAATAGTGCAAAACGTACAATAACGAACTAAAATGCAAGCAATCTAAAATGAAAATCATGAAATAGATGATACACACAAATTATTCAAAATTTGGTGTCTACAGGCACCTTTAAAATGTCATTCCCTACAGCTTTCATGTTTTAAGCCAAGGCCAATTCGGCCTCTATCTATGAGCTACAAATTCGGACAGAATGAAGAACATCAAACCCTAACTTTCCAAGATTTCTTCCAAAACAGAAATTGTTTGCAATTAACCACTTTTTCCACCTCATAGAGTCCTTAAACATCATTTCCAATCATCATATATAGCCACACAATCATGTTCATATTAAAACAGAAAAATCCCCAATAATTATAAAACTTCACCAACTCAACCAAAAATCACAATATAATCCATAAAGTTGCACCTTATACCACCACTAATCATGATTTAAGCATCAATTAAGGAAGGAGAGTGGTTCCTCACAACTCACCTTAGCAATAGAAGAGAGAGAACATCTAGGCACCTTAACCTTCCAAATAACTCCACCAAACAACTCACAAACACTAATAGAAGAAGTTTTATGGAACAAATGCAAGATTAAACGGTTGATTTGAGAGATTGAGCAAGATTGGAGACCAAAATTGTGGAGAGTTTTCTTCCTTTCTTTGAGCAAGAAAGTCGGCCAAGAGATCTTGAAATAAGAGCTTATTTTGGTCAATTTTTTGATATTTATTTGGTAAAGGTAAAGGTAAAGTCAAATGGTCAAAGTCAAGAGTAAATTAGATGGTGACACTTGTCACCTTTAGGTTTAAAACTTATCTTTTTGTCTCTCCAATACAAATATCTTAACACCTTGTAAAATAATATCACTTAATACAAAATTCTAACAAGTTGTCAAAAATATAATGCATTTACCGCACTTGCGGGTCCCACGTTCAAAACGCACTTCAAAATTAACGTGGACTAACTTGGATCAAGAAAATGATTTGGAAACTATATTTCCTTATAGAAATGTATAAAAAAAAATTAATATATTGAAGAAAACAAACTTAGAGACAAGAAAACAAAATAATGTCGAGAAAATATATACAAATTTTCGGTTTCTCATACTCCTAGTGTTCGGGGCGTCACAAAATACACATAACACATTTGTAGCAAAACAATACAAAGAGATAAAGCAATAAAAGGAAAAGAGGTGTTGGATCCCTCCCCTCGTGAATAGTGTCCCTAATAGGGTAAGGCAGATTCTACCGTAGGTAAACTATCATGGATGCATGAGGCTAGGGCTCGCTAATGCATCTAGACTCGATAGGTTTTAGGTCCCCGAGCCTTCAGACTTGGAAACCAAGGGTCATCAATTCTAAAGTTCTTTGTCGGTGGCTCGAGCGATTCCCCAGACACTTCTATGCACACGTCGTGTCACGGCTACATGTCTGAGTGAATCTATCAAAAATCCTTAACCTTCGACTAAAAGCTAAAGGCTATTAACCCACAGCTTAAAGCGGAAGATTGAGTGACCCCTCGGTTCATGCTATGCACGCGTCGTGTCGCGATCACACGTCCAAGTGGGTCGCCTAATCCTAATAGGGTGGAGTAGCGTGACAAGCCACTAAAAGAAAAATAAAGGAGGGATAAATAATAAAGCGTATGCACGTATGCTAGTGCTCCTTTTTGAAGGGTTGGGATCGAGAACCAATGCGAGACTCTAGCGTAGTATCCCCATCCAAATGCAATGCAAAGTGCGGGATAAACATAAATAAACCATCCATCCATCAAATCAATCGTACGCAAATGGGTGAGAGAGTGAGTTGATATGCGCGAGATGCAAAAATCCTAAAAAAGAAAAAATGCAACCCTAAACATCCAAATGCAATATATGAAAAGGTTAAAAGAAGAAAAAAGTTGACTAAATCAAATTTGCTCGGACTCTCTAAGTCCCCAGTGGAGTCACCAATTGTCGCGCCCCATTTTTGAATAAGAAAAATAAAAGATGAGTTTAGAAAAATGGCTTTTGATTCAATTTTTGATTGAAAAATGAATTTTTGATTTAAAAAGAAAAATGAAGAACATGGGTTAAAATGGGACTTGCAAATGCGACGATTGTGACCCACAATAATAGTTTAAAAAGGATTTTTGAATAAAAAATCGGAGTCGCCATTTGGTATAGAGTTAAGGTGTACCAAATCACCTAAAAATGAATTTTTAAGGAAAAAGTAGAAAAATCCTTTTTAAACGACTCCAAGTCTACAAAAATCAAAGAAAAAGATTCAAGAGTCACATTTGAAGAAAGGGAAGGCAAGGATGAAAAATCCAGTGCACCCTTTCAACCTAACCAAGACTAGTTGCGTGATTTAGACAAAAATTTTAATTTAACCTAAAAATTTATCACATTTGGATATACTATATGGATGCAAACCCTAGACCTAATGATGAATCAAAAGGGGGCAAATATCTCTTAGAGGCTTGATCGGACTAAATCACATGAGTTGTGATAGCCAAGGATAAGCCTTCCAAGAGGTCACGAATAATGCTAATGACGTAAGAATGAGTGGAATGAATGTATGCAATGTGAAAACATGAGCTTGTGTGAAATGAAAAACAATAATACAAGATAATAGTGTGTAAAATGGGAGTGTGCAAATGGATGTGCAAAGTAAGGTGGGTAAAGTGATAGTGTGAAATGCATGTGTGCAAGTGATAGTATATAAAGTGCGAGTGGTAGAGTGAAAATGTGCAAAATAAGGATTGTGTGAAGTGAAAATGTGGAAAAAGGGATAGAATATGAAGTGAGAGTACAAAGTGATAGCGGATAAATGAAATGCATGAACCTTAGAGGAATGCAAGCAAAATGGGTACGGGGAGACCCTAAATCGTGACTTTTTGATTTGCCTTTTGGTTAGAAAAAAAGAATGAGCGTACTAAGGCTATATGTAGCCACACTCGTCCATTCCCCTTACCAGAAGGGTGACTCCCTAACCTATGCAAGCAAATGAGCTAGTCTAAAATGAGAATGCAGCCTTAAATGTGACGCCCCGAAAAAAATGAGTTTGAGAACCCGGAAATTTTCTAAATTTCTAGGGTTTATTTTATTTCATCGCCCGCCTTTTCTACATTTTCTTTATTAGAAAAATTTCCCACATAAAGTTTATGAGCAAAGACAGTTTTAAAATGAATTTTCTAGTATCGGTTAGTTTTTGACAAATTAAGAGCGTATTTTGGACGTGGGACCCGCTAGTGCGGTAAATGCATTATATTTTTGACAACTTGTTGGAATTTTGTATTAAGTGATATTATTTTACAAAGTATTAAGATATTTGTATTGGAGAGACAAAAAGATAAGTTTTAAACCTAAAGGTGACAAGTGTCACCATAAGATTAAGTCTTGGACTTTGACTACACTATTCACTACTTTACCAAATAAATCAAAAAAATTGCCATAAATCATCCTTATTTCTAAAGCTTCATAGCCAGCTCTCTCTCAAAGGAAAAGAAAGAAAAGCTCTCAATTTCTTCCTTCTATTTCTTGCTCAAACTTCAAATCCAACCAATAAAACTCCAAATCATTCCATAAAATCTCTTTGCTAAGTGGTCTTGAGGTGTTTTGTGGAGTTGTTTGGAAAGCTAAGGTGGCTAGTTGCTCTATCTCTTGTATTGCTAAGGTGAGTTGTGAAGGACCCCTCTCCTTCCTCTAATGATGTTCAATTCATGATTGGTGGTGGTATGAGATGCAATATTATGGATTATTTCTTGATTTGTGGTTGAAGTGATGAAGTTTTATTATTTTTGGGGATTTTTCTGTTTTAATATAAGCATGGTTGTGTGGCTATCTATGATGATTGCAAATGGTACATAATGATTCTATGAGGTGGAAAAAGTGGTCAATTGCAATCAATTTCTGTTTTGGAAGAAATTTCAGAAAATTAGGTTTTGTGAAGGAACATTCTGTCTGAATTTTTAGCTCCTAGTTAGAGGCCGAATTGGCCTTGGCTTAAAACATGAACATTGTAGGGAATGACATTTTAGAGATGCCTACAAAATATCAGGTCAATCGGAGTAGCGTAGAGTGAGAAAAGTCAAAATTACTATTGCTGTTCTGGTTTTACTCGAATGTAAGAATTGCGCCTGTAATTGGTTGTTTTGGTCAGGATTGCTTCCGAATTAGTTGTTGAGGCCTTCTGATGAAATTTAGCCCTGTTTCTTAGATATCAGCTGGTTTTGGAATTTCTGGATTTGGACTTTGAGAGCCTGAGTTATGATGTTTCCACTAGAATGCGTTCTGTGAAGCTGTTTTTGTGATTCTGGTGTAGTTTCTTGTGTTTTTGACCTGGTTACACTCGAAACTGGGTTGAGTGACCTTCTAGAATATTGTAGCCCTATCTCTTAGCTTCGAAACGGTGGGTCTTGCACCTTCATCCGATAATCGTAGTGCCTTTGGTACCATTACCGCAAAATGACGTCAAAACCTATTTTTCTGGTTTTGAGCTTAACTTTCATTTCCGGACTTTTTCCTAGCTTGACTTGTCTTTGTACTACTTGGAGCTTGCTGAATGGCTATTGGATGAACTTGTTGTTGTGTGTGTTCCTTTGGGACTGGCTGAGGAAATAATGAAGCCATGATGGCTGGAAAAGTAAGCAAATTTAGGGGAAGTGCTGTCCGAACTTTTAAAGGATTTGTTTGCATTGAGTTTGTGATCTAAGACTTGGGTTTGAGCAAGGCAATGATACATGATGGATGATTTCTGAGCCATTGAGGTGAGTGACCTCAAACTATTTCTAAAGTTATTTATGAACCGTTTTTTTTGCTTTATTTACCTTTAAACTATTTCCAATGTTACTTTTGAACTGTTTTCTTGCATATCATGTGTGCTTGCATATGAGTGTTCCTTGTTTGCTATATCACTTGATTTATTGGCTTGTTATTATTGATTGATAATATGTTAAGTGCTTTCAATGATTGTTAAAACGAGTTTTCTAGGCGAGTGTGTACTTTATCGCACTCGACCTAAATAAATATGAAATTTTCAATGATTAATGATTAAATGCTAGTTGCGCATGAATGTAAGCCGTTTGGCTGAATTGGGCCCTGCCCTTGGTTACCGATCGACTCGAGCCAGAAGCGGACTCGGTCGGGCGATATGGTGACTCTGGGTGAATTTGGTATACTCGAGTATTACCTTGTAGTCCGGCTACGTCCGGATGGGTGGAGTCCGGCTACGTCTGGATGGGTGGAGACCGGCCAACGTCAGGAAAAAAAAAGATGAACGAATAAAAGATGAACGAGGGATTATTTATAAAAAATGAACGTATCCTTTTCATGTATGTTACTCTCGCTTTCCATTGTAAATGTTCCTTGAATTATTGATACTCCATTTTAATGTATTGTAAATGTTCATTTGATTTATGACATCATTGAAATGAACTATTGTGAAACCGATTTAATTACTGATTTTAATGGTTACTCGCTGAGCTTCTAGCTCACCCCAAAAATATTTTATTCCCCTCCACAGGGCTCGTGGCGAAGGAAGGACTTGTAGTACTTGTTCACGTGACTGGATGGCATATATCTTGTATAATTTGGATTTGGAATCATTTTATGTATAGTTGAGAATTGTTTCCGCTTCGCTTATGACATG